>NC_059353.1:47827500-48080000 GCF_019703515.2 Myxocyprinus asiaticus | reverse complement strand
TACAGTGTCAAGAAAAATTATGTGGACCATTTGGAATTAGCTGGTTTTCTGTATTAATTGGTCATAAAATGTGATCTCATTTTCAAAGCGTCTCTTTGATACATCTCTATGGGGTTAAAATCTGGGCTCTGACTGGGCCACTCCAAAAGGTGGATTTTCTTTTTTTGAAGCCATTCTGTAGTGGATTACGTCGATGTTTAGGCTTATTGTCCTGCTGCATATCCTGATTTCTACTGAGCTTCAGCTGGCGTACACCCTGACATTATCCTGTTGGATATCTTGATAAAGTTGGGAATATTTCTTTTCCTCAGTGATGGCAAGCGGTCCAGACGCCAAAGCAGCCACAAATCATGATGCTCCCTCCACCGTACTTCACAGTTGGGATGTTTTCATGTCCAAAAAACATTTTTCCAGTAGTGTTGTGGAGTATCAAGGTGGTTTTTGGCAAACTTCAGGCACTCAGCAATGTTTTTATTTTTTTGGAAAGCGGCTTCCTTCATGGTGTCCTGCCATGGACACCAT
The DNA here is from genome assembly GCF_019703515.2 of Myxocyprinus asiaticus. Classification (NCBI taxonomy): domain Eukaryota; kingdom Metazoa; phylum Chordata; class Actinopteri; order Cypriniformes; family Catostomidae; genus Myxocyprinus; species Myxocyprinus asiaticus. The sequence continues at coordinate 48,079,478 of NC_059353.1, read as the reverse complement.
GCCTGTTTAATGTTGTTGGGCCTCATGTATTCAGATAGAAGACAAAGGCAGGCCTAATACAGTCGTAAAAACCTAACTTAAGCCCCCACCCTCCAAGTTGTAAATCTTACTGATAAAAATCGCGCCAAAATCAAACAAAGGGAGTCCAAAACAGACTACAAATCCATGAAGCCTTGCTCACTAAAGGATCGAACTCTCAACTCCTATTGGATGAGGCACACAACAGAACGTCTCCTCAAACCATGACATCATCAGGAGTTGAAATACCTCTGAAATGCTTTTGTGAGTTGCTTCCAGCGACTTTGTTTACAGCATATGGACGCAGCTCTTCGCTGCTCTCCGGTGCAACCTCGTGGCACAAGGAAGTAACGTCCGACTTGAAACTGTGGCCATACAATCTCCATCTCGCTGGACGAGTTGAGATTACTCTGTGTTCAACCAAACACTCTAACGGATCCGAAGGAGACCGCCGAGCAATTCGCATCTTCATCCGTTTGGCTACAGAAGTGAAGAGATTAAAGATTTCTCTTCCATCTTCAATCAAGTCGACATTTCTGAGTTCTCCGCCAGCCCGCCGGGAATCAACAGCCGTACCGCCCGCCGACAGAGCGAGGAAACGGCCTCCCGTCATCACACGAGCCTCAAGGAACTGGGTCAGAGTTAAAGGACGGAGGAACACACATTCTACCTGTGTCCTCATACGATTCAAGTAAGAGGTTACGTCTGGGCAGAGATAGAATATTATAGTGTGTTATTCTTGTGTTATTCCTTGTGTTTTTGCTTGTACAGTTTACGGACCGCCATGTCCGCTCATTATTAATACTTAGGGTATTAATCATCACAAATTTGTTTTGCTGTATTGTGGTCCAACCAAATTGGACTGTTGTGCAATTTCGCCATCTCGGGTGAGACAGCAACTGAGTTCATCCATTAAAGAGTCAAATAACGTGGGACTGTTTACGAGCCGTCCACCACGTCTCTGAGCGATGAACTAACGGCTGTTTTCTCTCCCGCGATCACGAAATCGGCTTTAGGGCCGTCACTTCTCTCTCTCTCTCTCTCGTACTAACCACACACACACACACACACACACACACACACTTTATGTGTTATAGAATTATTTTTATTTCCGTATCTTATCATATCACTGTTTAGTTTGTAGTTGTAAGTTGGAAGTTTATTGACTGCATTGTATTAATTATTAATTGATATTACTGCATAAATAAACTTTGTTTATATTACAAAGAGAAGTGTTTTGGTTCATTTTGCATACGCCTGTGTCATGCTGATGGGATGTCAGTGCTCGGATTCAAACATTCATTCATTGTTTTTTTTTTCTTTTCCCAAAATCGATATTCTTCGGACGTCGATTTTCCTAAGAAAACAATCTAATATTGAGACTGTTTTACTATTTGGTTATTAGTCCCTGATTCCAGGGTGGTGCCCCGTCAATGTTAATTCTCATCAATGTTCTATTGATTTTAATAATTAATAATTATCTTTGATAATTATTAATTATTGCTAATAACCAAACTTGCTCCTAAACGTAGCACACTACATTTACTGGAGCCCCATATGAGGTTTTAATGAGTTAGATTCAATTGATTAATTTAAATATTAATTAATAACTACAGAAATAATTATTATTTCTGATAGTAACTCTGATCTAAACAACCAGTAAAGCCCTACAATGTTTTCCATAGACTCATGAACAGAGATGTTAACTAGTTCCAGATATTTCCTTCAAGTCTTTAGCTGTCACTCTAGGGTTCATTTTTACCTCATTAAGCATTCTGCGGTGTGCCCTTTGAGTCATCTTGGCTGGACAGCCACTTCTAGGGAGAGTAGCCATAGTACTAAATTGTCTCCATTTATAGACAATTTGTCTAACTAAGCTGAATATCTAAGCTCTTCAAGATAACTTTGAAACCCTTTCCAGCATTATACAAAGCAACAATTATTGATCGTAGGTCTTCTGAAATCTGTTTTTTGTGAGGCATGGTCCACATCAGCAGAGGAGGCTTGTGAATAGCAAACTCAAACTGTTTGAGTGCTTTTTATAAGACAAAGTACCACTAACCCACACCTCCAATCTCGTTTCATTAATTGGATGCCAAGTTTGCCAACTCTAATTAGCTTTTGTTGACATCATTAGCCTTGGAGGTTCACATACTTTTTCCAACCTACACTGTGAATGTTTGAATAATGTATTCTTTGTATTGAGCCAGCAGGTCAGTGTGCAACGTTTCACACGTCTTCTCTCAAGTTCACCAAATTGGAATTTTTTCGCAACGTAATGCAACATTTATTTGCATTAGCTTGCATTTCCGATCTCCTGCATTTGGAATGCGTCTGAATGGAAAAGAATGGGCCACAAAGGGTAGCAAGGAAACAGCAGAAATTTCAGCATTTGGTGAAATAAAATTTAACAACATTTGGAACAGCGTTAGAAAGGAGTCAAATATACAAACTTTTCAGTGACTCATTTCAAACAGTCAGTTTCAAGGAATCGATTCAGTCGATTCTGTCCATTTCAACGATTCGTTTCTCTCATCACACAAAAATGTCCACGGAACTCTGTGGCATTTACGTAATAAAATATTTTATAAAAAATATATTTTGGAAAATATTGTTGTTTATTACCATGTATTGTTATGTTGGTGCATATAAATTAAAATGATTAAATATTTGCTTTAATATATATTCAATTACACACTCTATTTAATGTCATCAAACATCATCAAAAAGCTGAACAATTTTGACATATAATTTGTCTAGCTATATCACGCATCACAACAAGTGTAATTCTGAGATGTACCAAGATCATGAATAATAGCATTTATTCACCACTCATTTTACTGTTTGATCAGCATTAGACATACTGAGAGAAATAAGAAGTTAATGCCTGGCCTTGATAATTTACGTCTTAAACACTCATCTTAAACACACAATCAGCTCAACTGAAAATAATTAAGAAAAATAAGAGATGGTAAAATTGAAAAAGCAAATCTAGTTACAATTCAGGTAACTAGAAGGAAAAACAGATTCACAGAAACAGATTTGATGAATGCAGGTCAGATGAACAGTTTTGTTTAAGAGTGTTCAGGCCCGCCACAAAGCTTCTTTTTGTAACTCCAGAAAAACAGTTTAATGACTACAGAAATGTTTCTTTTGCGGTATTATGAAACCTTTGAATGCACTGGATGAGTTTTGCGCTTTATGACATAACTCCCCAAAACTTTAATTTAATTGGGATAAAAAGCTATCAAAATGTTTTACAATGGAAGTATGCAGTCCAAGGACGATAAATGGGCCGTAATGTTGAGTAAAAAAAAAATAAATAAATAAAAAAAAACATTAATTTTTGGAGTGGTGTAATCATTTTTATTGCACCAAATTAAATTCCATTTCACTAATGAGGAGTTTATAAAAATAAAAAAAAGGCATTTGAATTAAGACCTTGCAAAACAACAGATCAACGCTGACTAAAAGTTAAACAAGCCCCTTTTATTTCAGATTTCCAAAGATGTTGTGAAGTGATTTATCCTGAACAAATCTCTAAACCAATAAGACACTGAATCCACTTCTACATCTAAACATCCTTAAAACAAGATAAATTAACTTGAGAAGCAAAACTGAATAAGACATTGAGATTAGCCATTTATTTTAAGTTTATATTTTCTTATCCCAATGGCATGTAGCTCTCTTGGTTTAAGCATAACCTTAAAAATGTTAGTACCCATTTATGCCAAAAACAAGAAAAACATGTCATTGTGGTAAGAAAAAGAAACTTAATTTAAGATATATTTTCTGAAAGCATCCTACACAAAGCTTAGCTTCAAGTAAAGGTGAAATATTCAGATATTTTATAGGGTAATGAAGGAAAATCAATTAAACATTAACAATATTATTATTATTATTTTTGACTGAACAGCCATTCTAATGCACATAAATTACTTACTGCAGATAGATAAAAAAAAAATAATAAAAAATTTGAAAATAAGTGAAAATAGCATGAAAGCATGTATATGTAGGCTACTGTTTAAATAACATTTAAATAAATACACTAAAATGCGTGTATTGGTATTTCTCTCTAAATGTATTTAAGTTCAGTGGTATAGAGTTTAATACATTCAGGCTGTATTTAGTATAAATTTGTGAATAGTTTAATTTACTGTTAATGCGTTACTGTTAATAACTTGTACTGAAGTTCATTAACACCTCAACTTGAGAGAGGGGAAAAAAAGAGATACATTTTTAACCACGCTGCTGATTGGTCCATTTCTATTTCACTAAATTTCCAGCAACTTCAAAGTTTGTATAGGTCCAGAGAGTAGGTGTCTGCAATAGTCTCTACAGTTCTGTGAGCTGCAGTAGCATTAAACAGCCATGAACAACCTGTGTAGACAACACCTCTGCTAAACCACTGATGCATCACAGAAATCATCCACATTATGCAGATTACTATCGCATAACGCCACTCAACCTTCAACACATTTTACACAAGGGTTGGACTCATTTAGTCAAAACGTCCTTTCTTTGAAACCATTTAACTTGGTGATTGCTTCTCTAAAACATATTAATTAAGGTCTTGTGTCCATGGAAATGGATAAATCTGCCAATAATCTTTCAGCTTTAAAGGAACAGTTCATCCAAAATGAAAATTAAGTAATTATTTACTCACATTTATATTGTTTCAAATACTTGAAACTGAAAAGTGACTGAATTGTCATTCTGCATAACATTTCGGAAAGAAACTAATATGGGTTTGGAACAACACGAGGGTGAGTAAATTATTTTTATTTGGAATTTGGTTGAAATGTTGCCAGTACTTTATAGAATAAAACAAACATATTCATTTTACTCAAACATACCTATAAATAGTAAATCCAGAGAAACCGATAATTTTACAGTGGTCTCTTAATTATTTCCATATACACACACACACATACACACACACACTGATCAGCTATAACATTAAAACCACCTGCCTAATATTGCATAGGTCCCCCTCATGCTGTCAAACAGCGCCAACCCGCATCTCAGAATAGCATTCTGAGATGATATTCTTCTCACCACAACTGTACAGAGCGGTACAGAGTTACTGTAGACTTTGTCAGCTCGAACCAGTCTGGCCACAGAACTGTCACTTACTGGATGATTTTTGTTTTTGGCACCATTCTGAGTAAATTCTAGAGACTGTTGTGTGTGAAAATCCCAGGAGATCAGCAGTTACAGAAATACTCAAACCAGCCAGTCTGGAACCAACAATATGCGATATGGCCCTACATCAGCACTGCTGTGATTCGGCCGCAGGCCGAGTGCCGTAGGTAAATAAAGCAATGCTGATTTGGGCCATATAGCACGATTGCGAGTGTGATATTGCTTATATACAACAGTTCAATGAACAAGTAAATCTGAGAAAATTAGGAAAAACTGAATATGGTCAGAAAAACACATTTGTGCATGGAACTACTTTCTTACGCGACGGATCAGAATCTGCCGTTGCCGGTTCAAAACAAATGATGTGACCAAGCCTTCGTAAGGAATTGAAAAAGGTCACTTTAGAACTAGTATCACAGCTTGGGCTGTTTCTAACAAGTTGCTAAAATATAAAATAATACACATACTCACGTGTGTGTGTGTGTGTGTGTGTGTGTATATAATATATATATATATATATATATATATATATATATATATATTATACACACACACACACACACACACACACACACACACACACACACGGTTGGGGAGTAATGGAATACATGTAACGGGATTACGTACAAAATACAAAATATAAGTAACTGTATTCCACTACAGTTACAATTTAATCATTAGTAATCAGAATACAGTTACATTCAAAAAGTATTTTAATTACTTAAGAGATTACTTTGCATTTTATTGTCATTTGTTTCATTTAATATTTAGTCCTTTCAGATGGAAAACATTTATCCATATAAATGATGCGATCCAAAGTGCATTTGAACAGCGGTGAAACACTTTCTTATGATGTGTTATATTCATACGAGCAGACAGAGAAGTACGTTTGAAGTAAGTTTGGAGCAGAAGAAATAGAAATAAACCTTGTGTAAATTGTCAGCTTTACGCCAAGCTAAAATGCTATTTCTAGCCATTTTACATGCACATGTTACCAGACACGATCATATTTTTTTTTTATCAAGAAAATTAAAATTCATAATTTCTTTTGTTCTAGTATGACCTTTAATATTAGGGCAAAAATTGTATTCTTGATAATAATTTTTGTATTGTTTTCCTGTAAAAATATAAAAAAATCCTTAAAACAAGATCAGTTTGATTGATCTTGTTTTAGAAACAACACTGCATAAGATATTTAGGTTTTTCAGAGAATGTATTTTTAACATGTGTATTTTGTCTTACTGTATTGGCAGAGTTTTTATAGTCAAAACAAGTGAAAAAATCTACCAGTGCTGAAGAAGTAATCCAAAGTATTTAGAATACGTTACTGACCTTGAGTAATCTAACGAAATACATTACAAATTACATTTTACAGCATGTAATCTGTAGTGGAATACATTACAAAAGTAATCCTCCCAACCCTGTGTATATATATATATATATTACACACTACCAGTCAAAAGTTTTGAAACACTTGACTGAAATGATTCTCATGGTCTTAAAAATCTTTTGATCTGAAGGCATATGCTTAAATGTTTGACAAAAATATAATTGTGTCACCATATTAATTTATTTCATTATAAAACTAAAATTTAATTAGAAAAAATAAAAGTTTTTGAAATTGATGACTTGGACCAAATAATAAAGAAAATCAGCCAATAAGTGCCCAACATAGATGGGAACTCCTTCAATACTGTTTAAAAATCATCCCAGGGTGATACCTCAAGAAGTTGGTTGATAAAATGTCAAGAGTACATGTCTGCAAATTCTAGGCAAAGGCTGACTATGAAGATGCTAAAATATAACACAGTTTTGATTTATTTTGGATTTTGTTTAGTCACAACATAATTCCCATAGTTCCATTTATGTTATTCCATAGTTTTGATGACTTTACTATTATTCTAAATGTGAAAAAAAATAAAAAAATAATAAAGAATGAGTAAGTGTTTCAAAATTTTTGACTGGTAGTGTGTGTGTGTGTGTGTGTGTGTGTGTGTGTGTGTGTGTGTGTGTGTATATATATATATATATATATATATATATATATATATATATATATATGTATGTGTGTGTGTGAAGGCTGAAAAATAATGATTGTTTTATCTGTGCTTCTTAGCCCTAGTGTGTGGGCACTAGTCAATGTTAGCACTGGTTGTTTTTAAGTCTTGCTGGAGCTGAACTTGTCGTGACTAGCAAGGCGTTTCAGCACCTCTTCAAGTTTGTCCTCGGATGCAAGTAGTCGGATTGTGTTCGGCTGCTGAATGTGAAAGCAAGCTGGCAACGACTCAAACTCGGCTCAGTCCATGCGTTGAATAATGCATCCCGAGTGTCACAAGAGGCCCTCTGCAGCAATTTCTGCACCAGATTTAAATGTTCACACTCAATTGAGTCCAGCTATGATACACAGACTCTGCTTTGACACACACACACACTTCATCATCATCATGTCCCACCTGTTTTATGATACTCTCAATGTGGATATATTTAGATAAAAACAAACACCGATGTAAGACAAGTTAAACAAAAATTAAAGCCAGAAACCTCCAGAGGGTCGTTATTCACTGCAGGATGTTTGCATTTGGCTATGATTACTTGCTGTCTATAGCGAAAAAAAAAATAAAAATGAATGCCAGTTTGAATTTAAAGTTACGTTTGTAGGTGCTCTCTTGCCAAACATTACAAAGCTAACAATACTTAAAGGAATAGTTCAATAAAAAATAAAAAATTCTGTCAACATTTACTCACCCTTGTGTAGCTCCAAACTTAGCAGATTTTCTAAGCTGTTCTTTTGGATGAGTTTTGCATTTTATGACAAATCCCCCAAATGTTGTTAATTGCAATAAAAAGCTTTTTTTATTATTATTATTTTTTTACTCTATTCAAATGCCTTATGATTATGCATTATGTTAAGGCTGAATAAAATAAAATAAATTAAAAAAAGCCCTTTTTTTTCCAAGAATGTTTCCAAGCAATAAACAAGTTTATTTTTCTTGCCTCATTGGAAAATAGCTTTCTTCTTATTTTAAGCATAATCTAATAAACTTTGATTTTATGCTTAAAAACATGAAAATGCCTTCGGGGTAAGAATATTTTCTAAAAAATATTGTCATATTATTATCGTACACACAATTTCACTTCAAGTAAATGCATCTTGTTTTAAAGATATTCTGAAATGTATACTAGAAAACAAGGCAATTAAAGTCAATAGTTACCGTGACTGTCAAGCATTTTAAAAAGGCATACATTTCCAGTGAATTATAACTTAAATTTCAATCTCTTCCTTACACATAGTTACCATATGGCTTCAGAAGACTTAAAAAGAAAAGAAAATAGTCATATGAACAAAAGCTTTGGCAATCTGCTAAAGAATCTGCCACAAAAGATAGAAAAGGTCATACAAGTTTGGAACAACAATGACAGAATTTTAGGTGAACTATTCATTTAAGGAGAAAAAAAAAAAAACCTCTACACACAAAACTCTTTGACTAGTAAATACAAACGCTGGCACCTTAATGCTTTCCGGACAGAAAAAGAAAATACGACTCGTGCTGAATGATAAAATGCTTTTGACTACTTTTTAATTGGATGCATCATTACATTTCTCTACCGCAAACACTATTTCTTCCTCAAGTCATAATAAAAAATATATTAATATTTCAATAACTAGGCAGCGTTTAGGGCTTGCAGCAATACAGAACAGCTATTAATCTTGAATAAAACCAACAAACGTGTACCATTTATCTACAATCTAAGCTTAACAATTAGCCTGTACCTGTTAGAACGTTCAAATGCTTCACTGAACATGAACGGCAAACATCTGCGAGGAAAAAAAACCCTCAGGCAATGTGTTAAGTGAGCAAGTGAAACAATCTACAGCACATCTCTGACTAAATTCACCATTGCACGCTTAAACATACTTCCGCATCATCATTCAAATGCAAATTTAAATGCTCCAACCTTTTCACATAATCACAGACGTTTTTATAGCTCATGAGTCGCGGCTGTTGACGGCGCATATGAGCGGCCTAATAGCCCATGATGGCGTTCTGCCTGACTAGCGTTCCACTGTGAAAAGAGACAACTGTTTCACATTTGGCATTTTCTTATGCAAAGCAATAATTTACGGGGCCCTGCACATACGTGGGGCGTCACTATTCTGTCCAAGCGATGCTCATTAAGGCGCACCACCGGAGGTCAAAAGAGCCGGGCCCATCACTTTACTTTAAAGAACGCTAACTGAGCTGCGGGCCAGAGATGTTTCACTGCAATAAAGAGATTCCTGCCAAATACTGTTATCCATACAACTAATGCATTACATCAACCCAATGGACTCACAGAGAAAAGAGTGAAATTATCTATAAAGCATGGCTTGGCGGTATGATGGTTTATGCAGTTCTACGGTAGAAATTAGGTTTTGCTTTACTGTTTATAATGCAATTAATATATTTGTGTGGCTATCAATGGTCAGGACTTCTTTACATTATTTACACACAATTAAAAATCATGGAGTGACATGAAAATACAGATAGGGATGTGTCTCAAACAAGAAAAGGAAGTACTTGTTATAAAAGAGTATAACGCAAGTTTAGTTGTTTACAGCTGCAACGCTGCAAGTTCCAAAAATAATAGCACAATATACACACAATATTATATTATCTGTTACTGTGATAATACAATTACTACTGTTACACAGTAAAAATGTGAGATTTTGCTACACTGTTTATACCGCAACAGATATATTTGAACAGTTATCAAATGGTCAGGACTGTGACACACTGGACACACTGTGACATATAGGGTTACCATAATAACAAAATGAATAACTGGAAATATAAACTATTTTTAAGTTGAATTTCCAGCAAAAATAACTTTATTACATTTTATAAACGGTTAAAATTACCATGATAAAATTTTCGGCATACTGCCAAGCCCTTCTATAACTACAACAAGTCTGGATATGTGTGTTCATGCAGTTTTGGAGTAAACTGGAGCCAGATATTGAGATGGAAACCAGACAGACTAACTTTATTTTCAATCTTCGATTTGTTTTCATCTCCGTCTCCAAAAACCACTTAGACTTCCAAGGTGACAATCCCAAGACAGCGACCTTGCTACATAAACCCTCAGTGACAAAATTCCACTTCCTCCTGAACACTGTTGGGGGTAGCACGATAAAAGTAACGCACAATACGTAATCAGATTACTTTGAGTAACGAGTAAAGTAACGAAATTTTTTTTTAATTTTAGACTATAATATGGGAGTTACTTTTTAAATAAAGTAACGTGTTGCTTTTGTACACCTCTACTGTCCCTGTAATGCGAGAAATCAGGAGTAAAAGTGTGCAAACTTTGGGGAGGAGACGTAGTGCATGATGGACATTGTATTTCTATAGAGTGTGAGATCAGAGACTATTTAGCAGAAAGAGATGAGTCACTTCTATTAAAATGAATTGGAGAAATTGGAACGGCCAACCAAGAAGTTCTAGCACCCAACTGTCAATGGATGTAGAAAGGAAGTCCCGCCTTGCAGGTAAAAGAGCCAATCACCTTTTAAATACAGACATCGCCTATCAATCAACTTGCTAACGTGCATTATAAGAATAGTCTTCCAGTGGCCACGACATGATAAACAGGGTGAAATACTCGCTCAATTCACTGACTTACGCAGCCGAACTGCTCCGTGTTACAGCTCCCTGTAACTGGAAGAATGGGATGAGAAAAGCTGACTCTGGATCAGTGGCTTCGAGCAACGTTATTCATCGATTGTGCATGCAGAGAAAATGTCTTAATTTCTAAAAAAAGATTCTACATTTTTGTTTTATAATAAATAAGTAGTTTGAATCATGAAACAAATGGTTTTTATGACATTTTGGTAGCATTAAAAACGAGTCCATTCAAGTTGCACCAACATGCGCCTTTGAAGTTGTGGCGTCTGTACGCACCGTGGATCAACATCAAAACAAGCATGCACTGAGATAACTTAAGTGAAAAATATTCATTTATTCATCAGACTTATTCCTAACATGTTAGACATGTTCCCCACTGAATTTTATCCTGACTTCTGAAGAACATCAAGTTGACTCTGGCATTGTCGATGGGCAGCACATGATGACATATGACGCAGGATCAAGTGCTGGACTTTGCTGCTTTAGGTAAGACAGTGGTTATTCTTCATTATTCATATTGGCTGCCATGTTGATGGAAAAACAAATCATGTATATTTATGTTATTGATTCTTTATTATAAATATGACATGAAGACCTACTTTCTAAATATCTGTTTGTTTAATATGTTGTTTTGACATGAGTGTTGTACAGTAGCTAACATGACCTATAATGTCTCTTGTATGCAATGCATGGTTTATCTGTATGGAATGCATAGCATAGCAGAAGAGAAAGTGGCTGTGAGAAATAAGTAACTCAAATGTAATGCTTTACTTTCCATAAAAATTACTTTTTAATGAAGTTCTTTTTTAAGGAGTAATGCAATATTCTAACGAGTTACTTTTAAAAGTAACGTTACCTAACACTGCTCCTGAACATGCACAACATCCCCAAAACTCATAATCCCCAGAAGAATGTTCCGATGTGTGCCACTAAAAAAAGGGAGGAAGAAAGAACAGATTGTGCCAAGCATTTTCTAGCGGCTATGCCAGTTGCCGTTTAGCTGCTCTGCTCACCCACTTCTCTTCTGCAAATGTAATCGCAGCAATGGGCAGTTATTTGAACCAGAACCCAAAAGGCCCAAATGAACAGATTACAGTGGTCCAAAGCAGGACTGTGATTACCTCACACTCTCCCCTCATTACACACACAGAGATAAAAGCCACTGAAAACCCCCAAAATTGCTGTTAACATGCTGTTGATGGAATTATTAAACAGCTGTGTGTTCTGATGTTTGCGCAGGTTTCTTTGTTTACAGTAGTGTGTCACTGAGAGCCGTCGCATGCTGCATTTCAGAGGAAAATGTGAAAGTCACTCAGAGAAAACAGTCTTTATGGCAAGTTCTGACTTTACTCGAAGCAAAAATTCTGACCAAAAAATTAAAAAAAAATACAAAATTGACAGTGGTACTCTGTCATTGTACTCTGATTACCCACACAAAAATTAACAAAGTACAATAGTTACTACAGTTGTTTCTAGTGTAATATTTAAGACAAAGGAATATGGTTTCTACTTCAAACCATGTAAGGAACTTTCCCATTTCATTCAGGAAATGCAAACCTAGCTCTTTTTATATATGACATTTGTGGCTAATCCGAAATTACCACATTAGTAGTAGCAATGTAGTAACAAATGTAGTAACAACGATTATGGCGGAAACTATGGTCACTATGAAAAACTGAAAATCACACACTTAAAAACACTGAGAAAACATGTAAATATATTTATGTACTATATATGTCAATATACTGTATGTATATATATATATTATTTTTATATTTTTTGTAAACTTCACACATGGTCATGAGGGTCTTAAGGAATCCTTTCTGTTGTATGGAGTTTATTCTGTCTTATCACAACTACCTGCATGTTGGTTATACCACCTGACTCAAATATTAATAATATTTGAACACAAAATTGCTCCACTGCTGCTTTAAGAAATTTAAAGAAATCTCTTTTAATGAGACTTTGATATCATTGATTTATTTCTCTGGGCAGTTATACCATATAGATATTTTTTACTTTAAGCCCCAGAAAAAAATAAAAACATGTTTATCATAGCAGAGGTATACTAAAGTAATTATTTTGTGTGAATTTTATATTTAATGTATGTTTGGATAACCAAAAAAATGGGCCTCACGTTATTCACCCATGTGCCACGATCATCACACATAATGAGTGAAATATAAGCTGTGGTCAGCGGTCTCTCTCTTGTCCTCAACAGATCCTGCTCAACACCCTCTTTTGAAATGCTACACTTCTCTCTTTCTCTCTCTCTAGTGTCCTGGGACAGTAAAGTAGGATTCTAATGCCAGTCTAAATTTAGCAGGAAGAAACCCTCAGTGTTGAGTTAATGTGCAGGTGTAGGGCAGGTAGGTAAGGAGGATAGTCTCTACAGGGCCACATGGACTGAAGATCGGATTGCCTGGCCCTTTGACAAATAATAATATTCAGGCACAAATGTTTGGATTGGCGCCAAGGTTAGTGTTGACGAAACTATTACAAAGCCAAAAACTATCAGTAAAAATTAAATAACTAAAACAAAATAAAAACATGAGCTTGCAAAACAGCAAAAACGAAAAACTATAAAAGTGTCCTAAAACACAAACCAAAACGAAAAATGACAGAACATAGCTTTGTATTTTTAATCAGTGTTGCATGGTACGGTACGATTTAAAAATCTCCAAAATATATATATTCCACTCTTCATGTATTCTGAAAAAGGAAACACCATCTGATTGACACGTAAAGTAGTTTGCTTGATGCATTCTCTGACAGTGTTATATGATCATGAATTCCCTTCAAGGTTATTAAATAAACTTAGCAAAAAAAGAAACGTCCTCTCACTTTCAACTGCTTTTATTTTCAGCAAACTTAACATGTGTAAATATTTGTATGAACATAAAGATTCAACAACTACAGTGCATCCGGAAAGTATTCACAGCACTTCACGTTTTCCACATTTTGTTATGTTACAGCCTTATTCCAAAATGGATTAAATTCATTATTTTCCTCAAAATTCTACAAACAATACCCCATAATGACAACGTGAAAGAAGTTTGTTTGAAATCTTTGCAAATTTATAAAAAAATAAAAATAAAAAAGAAAAAGAAATCACATGTACATAAGTATTCACAGCCTTTGCGCAATACTTTGTTGAAGTACCTTTGGCACCAATTACAGCCTCAAGTCTTTTTGAGTGTGATGCTACAAGCTTGGCACACCTATTTTTGGGCAGTTTCTCCCATTCTTCTTTGCAGGACCTCTCAAGCTCCATCAGGTTGGATGGGGAGTGTCGGTGCACAGCCATTTTCAGATCTCTCCAGAGATGTTCAATCGGGTTCAAGTCTGGGCTCTGGCTGGGCCACTCAAGGACATTCACAGAGTTGTCCCATAGCCACTCCTTTGTTATCTTGGCTGTGTGCTTAGGGTTGTTGTCCTGTTGGAAGATGAACCTTTGCCCCAGTCTGAGGTCCAGAGCGCTCTGGAGCAGGTTTTCATCAAGGATGTCTCTGTACATTGCTGCATTCATCTTTCCCTCGATCCTGACTAGTCTCCCAGTTCCTGCCGCTGAAAAACATCCCCACAGCATGATGCTGCCACCACCATGCTTCACTGTAGGGATGGTATTGGCCAGGTGATGAGCGGTGCCTGGTTTCCCCCAGACATGACGCTTGCCATTCAGGCCAAAGAGTTCAATCTTTGTTTCTCATGGTCTGAAAGTCCTTCAGGTGCCTTTTGGCAAACTCCAGGTGGGCTGTCATGTGCCTTTTACTGAGGAGTGGCTTCCTGGTGGTGCCAAACTTCTTCCATTTACGGATGATGGCCACTGTGCTCACTGGGACCTTCTATGCTGCAGAAATTTTTTCTGCACCCTTCCCCAGATCTGTGCCTCAATACAATCCTGTCTCGGAGGTCTACAGACAATTCCTTGGACTTCATGGCATGGTTTGTAATCTGACATGCACTGTTAACTGTGGGACCTTATATAGACAGGTGTGTGCCTTTCCAAATCATGTCCAATCAACTGAATTTACCACAGGTGGACTCCAATCAAGTTGTAGAAACATCTCAAGGATGATCAGTGGAAACAGGATGCACCTGAGCTCAATGTTGAGTGTCATGGCAAAGGCTGTGAATACTTATGTACATGTGATTTTTCTCATTTTTTATTAATACATTTGCAAAGATTTCAAACAAACTTCTTTCACATTGTCATTATGGGGTATTGTTTGTAGAATTTTGAGGAAAATAATGAATTTAATCCATTTTGGAATAAGGCTGTAACATAACAAAATGTGGAAAAAGTGAAGCGCTGTCAATACTTTCTGGATACACTGTAAGACATAAACTGAACAAGTTTCATAGACATGTGACTAACAGAAATGGAATAATGTGTCCCTGAACAAAGAGGGGGGGGGGGGGTCAAAATTAACAGTCAGTATCTGGTGCGGCCACCAGCTGCATTAAGTACTGCAGTGCATCTCCTCCTCATGGACTGCACCAGATTTGCCAGTTCTTGCTGTGAGATGTTACCCCAATCTTCCACCAAGACACTTGCAAGTTCCTGGACATTTCTGGGGGGAATGGCCCTAGCCCTCACCCTCCGATCCAACAGGTCCCAGACGTGCTCAACTGGATTGAGATCCGGGCTCTTTGCTGGCCATGGCAGAAGACTGACATTCCTGTCTTGCAGGAAATCACTCACAGAATGAGCAGTATGGCTGGTGGCATTGTCATGCTGGAGGGTCATGTCAGGATGAGTCTGCAGGAAGTGTACCACATGAGGGAGGAGGATGTCTTCCCTGTAACGCACAGCGTTGCAGGCAATCTCAATGACAGGCTCAGTCCGATGATGCTGTGACACACCGCCCCAGACCATAATGGTCCCTCCACCACCAAATCGATCCCGCTCCAGAGTACAGGCCTCGTGTAACGCTCATTCCTTCGATGATAAACGCAAGTCCGACCATCACCCCTGGTGAGACAAAACTACGACTCGTCAGTGAAGAGCACTTTTTGCCAGTCCTGTCTGGTCCAGTGAAGGTGAGTTTGTGCCCACAGGCGACGTCGTTGCCAGTGATGTCTGGTAAGGACCTGCCTTACAACAGGCCTACAAGCCCTCAGTCCAGCCTCTCTTAGCCTATTGCGGACAGTTTGAACACTGATGGAGGAATTGTGCGTTCCTGGTGTAAGTTGTTGTTGCCATCCTGTACCTGTCCCGCAGGTGTGATATTCGGATGTACCGATCCTGCGCAGGTGTCGTTACATGTGGTCTGCCACTGCGAGCATGATCAGCTGTCCTTCCTGTCTCCCTGTAGCGCTGTCTTAGGCATCTCACAGTATGGACATTGCAATTTATTGCTCTGGCCACATCTGCAGTCCTCATGCCTCCATGCAGCATGCCTAAGGCACGTTCACGCAGATGAGCATGGACCCTGGGCATCTTTCTTTTGGTGTTTTTCAGAGTCAGTAGAAAGGTCTCTTTAGTGTCCTAAGTTTTTATAACTGTGACCTTAATTGCCATTTTTATTTGGACTACATAGGGCTATACTTCTAAATTTAAAGGTTAAGAAGTTCAGAGTAAAATAACAATTATTGAATGCGTAGAGGACAATGTTGCAATGAGAAAAATTATTTTGCACAATTAGTCGTGCAAATGCTTAAAATAGTAACAGCTTGTGGAAAGTTCCACCATACTGTACAGTTTACTGTATATTCTTCTAGGATTTTTATGACGTGAATGAGCTGAGAAAATGTGATCTCCCCAACACAGTTACAGCCATAGCGGGAACAAAAGTGGTATAAATCATGACTTAATTGTCTGCTCTGATAACAGCATATGCCTGCCTAAAAGCTATCAGATTATGTGAGTTAAATACTTTTATCTTTCTTTCTTTTTTCATATCTATTTTTTGCCATTAATTTATACACTGTAATTAATTAATAAAATGTCATTTCTTTGCGTCATAGGTTTACAGTTAAAAAGCAGCTATACTATGTCTTCCAGTGAGGATACTTCTCTCCACTTCTCCATTAAGCACGTGAGTGATAAAGTTTGAATTTGTTATTCATAAATATTTTTGGAATATATCAATTATTTACTGGGGTTTATGCAAAAACATTTTGCCCAGTCACAAAATAAATAAATAAAATATCATACCTATACTTATTTCACTTTTTCACATTGTAAAGGGCTCACTTACATTGTCCACATATACTGAAACACTGACTCTGAACCCAATTGTGTATTTCTACTCAGACAGATCCTGTTGGACCCCGCAACCTCCTTACCTGCTGAGAGGGGTTGCCACTCAAATACACCAAAATACACAGTGATGGATGGTGAAGACATCATAGAGGATTGTGCAGATATTTCAGTGAAGCCTTCAGTTTAGTTTAGTTTAGCCTTCATTACATCTATTTTGTGTTTTCATGGGGTGCTGTTCTTCCTTAAAAGATTGATTGTCAGTATGGAAGAAAAATATTCTCTCTTTCTATATATAAAAGAAAGCACAAGTTTCTATCCCAGCCTTAATGTGTGGAGCAATGTAGGAGTCTGCTATTTCATTTGAATATGCATTTACTTTTTCACGTAATGTATTTATTGATGTATTTATTAATGTGCATTTCGAATGATTTAATCACAATTTATTAATGCACTCAACTAATGATTGCTGTAAAAGCATTGTTATTTTTTCTACAATTGTTCATTTAAATAGAAAATAAAAGTTCTTAATTGGCACACATGCCTTGCTTTTATTTGTTTGTCTGGTTATATTTAATGTAAAACCATCATATTTATGTTATAATATTTTATAGGGGCAGATATATAGAGGGGTAGAAAACACTCCTTGCATCACAAAGGTTCTTTATAGAACTATTGAGGTTCTAAATAGCACTTTCAAAGGAAGGTTCTTTATGGAGCCTTTAAAAAAGGGTTCTATTTAGCACCGAAAAGGATTCTACTATTGTTACAAACTGATAAACTCTTATTTGGTAGCGTGGTGCTGTGTTAAAAGGGATGAAAACTAAAACTAATCCTAAAACAAAATAAAAATCAAACTACAACATTTTCCAAAGACACAAACGAGATAAATTATGAACAATTAATACTAGTCTAAAACTCAAATTAAATAAAATTAAAAAGCAGACTCTAAATTATACATATACGTGATTGTATAGAATCTCGATCTGTGATGTGCCTCGTCATTCATAAATATGTTTTTCTATAAAGGCTCTCCACAGCCCTCCTGTTTGATTGCTTAACAGTTGGTTTCTTGCTCTTGGAGACTAATAAAAACTGAAGTATGTGGTGGCTAAAGCGTCTCCAGCTTATGAAATATGTAAAGCCAAGTGGCTTTTGGATATCTGAATAGAATTCAAATGGCCTCAGCACCACAGCGGAGCTCCAAAACATCACGCGGCCCTTAGCTCACTGAGATTGATGGCTTTAAAACAGTCTGTGAAAAGGACAAGACAAAACGTATCCGTTTGGATGAAATTCCTTTTTAAAATCCTCTCTGCTGCATTTCAAACGACATGGCAAATATGCTTTATATATTTTACTTCATAATTTCACCAATTTGTATTTTTTAATGGCCAATGTTGATGCCAATATCTGGAGAGAATGTGTGGCCAATGGTCGATATAATATATATTTACACACACACACACACACACACACACAGACACACACACAGACACACACCCCAAAAAGTACCTAGACACATAAGCCACACTTAATGCACAAATGTAATTATATTAGATAAAATATCAAACCAAGTGGCATTTATTGTAAAGAAAGATAGATAAAAATATGGAGCAAAATATTTTAATAAAAGAATGTTAAATCTTAAATTACAGAACTAAAGTAATAATGCTAAAAATTATGATAACATTGTTAGACACGTTCTGGTTGTCAAACATTAACATATTCATAGGTAATGAGATGAATAGGGCTGTAACAATTATGAAATTTGGCTAAGGATCAATTTTCAAATGAATGCAATTAACTATTTAATTGTCTGTTTTAGGGATTGTCACGATTATGACAATTTATTGCCATACAAATTGTAATACGTCTTAAGGTGTATGTGTGCTTAATATACATACATCATGAGAATTCATTTATTCATATTTAACTTTAAATCAAATAAGGCTTTAAATGTATTTTTATTTCTTTTTTTCTTTTCTTTTTTTTTTAAATTGCACAGGAGTAGAACGACATGAAAAATAGTAATTCCAAATACTTAAAATATCTCCCTTTTTGGTCAACTTTGGTCTTGGTTAACTTTACATTTACAGTGGAACCCAGACAACCTGATTCTATTCTATCTATTCTATTCTATGATGAACTACACCTGTGTGAACATGAGGGAATGGACTTCATATTGCCACTAAATATCACCTTGGGACACATTGGTAAAAAGAAAATAATAAAAGGGAAAAAAAAAATACGTTTGTTTTGAGAAAAAGGAATCATGTTTTACAAGCCAACATTTCAAATTCATAAATGTTTAGCTTAATTGTAGCTTTAGTGCCCAAATGCTACATAAAGTACAATTTAATAGCTGTAGAGGTAACAAACTGCGGAAATTAAATTTGTTTATTTTTTAGAGCTGTCGAAATTAACATGTTAACGCGTGTGGTTAATTTAAAATGTTTAACATTCTCAGCAAGTGTTTACACGTGGAGTTCAAAGTGGCAAATCAGGTAAATGCGGCTCCACAATTGCTGTGGCAAAGTGGATAGCCACTATTAATATTTTGGAGATTTAATGCCCATTGCAATGAAAACGCAAACTGCTGGGACTAGACATTTCAATTGGTTGATCTCCCACTTAGACTTTCGTAAACTTTTAATGTTACTTTAATTGGTGCATTTTAGTACATTTCTATCTTTATACTGTGGAATGCTTTGTCTGAAAAATTTTCATAAAACATTTGTTACATATTGTTTTCTTTTTCTTTCTAAGAACGAACTAAATGCATTTGAAAGGAAAATAAATATACAGTATATGGAGTCAAATTTCAGCACTTTCAAAATCTGCCATTAAATCGCAATTATGAAAAATCATGCGATTAATCGTGATTAATTCTTTTAATCGACTGACAGCACTACTTTTTTCTAATATTTTCTCAAAAGTCTACAAAATATTTTTTAATAATTAAAAAAAAAAAAAAAAGCTAAGACAGTACTCAGAAAATGGCAAGAGGCATTTGTTTACAGATGTCGCATCGTTTAATATTTAGTTTTTTCAAATACATACATTTTCATCTCAAGTGTCCAAATACGATCTAAGCTACAATCAGATAACATACATGTGACAGGACTGCAGAAATCAAACTACCATATTATGCACAATACAGTGGTGGCCAAAAATATTGGCACCCTTGGTAAATATAAGCAAAGAAGGCTGTGAAAAAATCTGCATTGTTTATCGTTTTGATCTTTCATTCCAAAAAAAAAAAAAAAAAAAAAAAAATCACAAAGATTTTAATTGAAGTAAAACAATTGAAACATTATTAAATAAATATTTTTTCTCCAAAACACATTGGCCACAATTATTGGCACCCTTTTATTCAATACTTTTTGCAACCTCCCATTGCTAAGATAACAGCTCTGAGTCTTCTCCTATAATGCTTAATGAGGTTGGAGAACACATGGCAAGGGATCTGAGACCATTCCTCCATACAGGATCTCTTCAGATCCTTCAAATTCAGAGGTCCATATTGGTGGACTCTCCTCTTCAGTTCACCCCAAAAGTTTACTATGGGGTTCAGGTCAGGGGACTGGGATGGCCATGGCAGAACCTTGATTTTGTGGTCAGTGAACCATTTTTGATGTTTGTTTTGGATCATTATCCAGCTGGAATATCCAACCAGGGCCCATTGTAAGCTTTCTGGCAGAAGCAGTCAGGTTTTGATTTTTTATCTGTTGCTATTTGATAGAGTCCATGATGCCATGTATCCAAACAAGATGTCCAGGACCTCTGGCAGAAAAACAGCCCCACAACATTCAAGATGCAGTACCACATTTAACCGTGGGCATTGGGTACTTCATCTATGTGTACCCCAAACCCATCTCTGGTGTTTACTGCCAAAAAAGCTTTTTTTTTTTTTTGAGACTTTCTGACCCAAGACCCAACTAATTTCTGCAATTCTCAAGCAGTGATCCTTGGATATTCTTTGGCCACTTGAACCATCCTCCTCACCATGCATGTAGACAATATAGACACACATCCTCTTCAAGGACAATTCTTAAGATCTCCATTTGATTGGAACTTCTTAATTATTGCCCTGATGTTGGAAATGGGTATTTTCAATGCTTTGGCTTTGATTTTCTTATAGCCACTATAGTCTAACCCACGGTGATGGATGACTAAGGGAATTTGGCTTGTGTGTTACCTCATACTTATACCCCTGTGAAACAGGAAGTCATGGCTGAACAATTTCATGTTCCTAGTCACCCAGGTGCACTAAAAAATGTTTTAAATATGAATGAGAATATACTTCAGATATATTTGACTCATAGGAATTTCTAGGGGTGCCAATAATTGTGGCCAACATGTTTTGGAGAAAAACATTTATTAAATAATGAGATATTTCCCCTCTTCTAATTGTTTTACTTAAAGGTTAGGAAACAAAGGTGTGCAAGAAAAATGTACGAATGCACCACAGGGGGAAGTTGTCAACAGTGTAAATGCAAAATAATTTAAAATCTAATAAACCCAAATGTTCAGAAATAATAAGAAAACTGCTAAATAATTATTAGCCATTGTAGGTATTCATTTTATCTAAACTAAGTCCATCTAGAAAGTTATCTAGAAATCAATATCTATAAATGATACATTTTATCTAGAAAGTACTCATTGTATAACAAACAATTTGTGTGTATATTCATAAACCCCTGGAGATAGAGACACACCCTTTAGCGGTTCATGCTGAGCAGCGCAGATATATGAAATAATTTATCATTACAACTCAACTCGTAAAGTTTGTTAAAATATTTGCTTGCCATATGTTGGCTATAGATGCAGTACACTTGTACAGAACAAATAAATAATTAGCGATCTATCTGAATCATCATGGCAAAAGGAGCGGTGGATGTTTGATTCTCCCATATATTGCCTGTCCATGATGTGAAATGAAGAAGAAAAAAAAAAAAAAGTAGGAACTCACAATTTGCGCGTGTTCCGCGAGACACGATAGTGCTGTGCGCGTTGGCGCCAAAGCACAAATGAACTTCTAAACAAAAATAGCAAATCAGACACGCGCATCGCCGGCATGTCTTTCGTCTGTTCTTCAAAATATAATCAGGTGTGTTTCCTCAAGCACGCGTCTTTGTGTCTAGCGTCATTTCTTGTCGACAGTGGCGGGTAAATATGCGAAATTACCCGCCACTGCGCATGAATACCCTGCCTGTTAGATTATAAATATTGCGGGGGCGCGACATGTAGCCTAGTTTACGGCATCCGATAGTTTGATAAGCCTTTTTACAGCTAAACCAACCAGATCTCATGAAAATTCGTACATAATTTACGAGTTGGCTATTTCGTATGATCTTGCACGATTTTGTTTGCATAAACTCGTACAACTTCATCACGTGCAAATTCCCGGATGTGTAATGCGGAAGCACGAGTTCCATGCGTGAGTCATTAAGGACATGCTTATTAATATTATGCCCTTACCCAAACCCCTTATCTAAACGTAACCAATCAGTAGAGTGTGTAAACATGATAGGAAGCTGTTGTGTGTGACAGAAGCAAGCAAATGTCGCGTATTAGATGGAAATGATGTCCAGCGACATCATTGGTTGTAGTGAAAGTCATAGGAATTCAAACGAGTGCAGTCGCACGATATCATACAAATTAGCCAAATTTAGTAAAGTCGTACGAATCCTGCCGATTTCGCTGTGAGTGTGTGTTGGCTAAACTATTTATTAAAGCAGTGTCAGACTCTGTAGAATGACTCCTGACAAATACTCTCCCCAACACCTCTCAAATAAACTTTTGGATTATGCATAATAACAGGAACATTCATCACAGCAGAGGATTTTGATGTCCGACAGTGAACAAACGGCACTCTGATGGCATTAGCAGCGGTGCATTAAAGGATTAAATGTAAAGAATTAAAGAGACAAAACTTTTCAAAGAGAAAAACTTGGAACAATTTGGAACTCTGCACAAATATAGCTTCCTATATATGTATCTATTAATCATTGAGGCATTAAGATAAGCATGTATTTTTTTATTAAATAAAAAATTGATTTTTCATCAGGGAGACGATTTTAAAATTTTGGCTCAAGAGTCGCGATTTGTAACAGAATCGATTTTTTTTTCCCCAGCCCTAATGTTTGGTACAAATGTCCAGTTAGTGCCCCCGCAGGTCTCCTGCATTGAGCCGAACGTGATCTTCAAGAAGCAGACTTCTTTAAAAAAAGAATTCAGACCGAGGCAAGCAAGACTTAAGAAATGAGAAACACAGTATAAAAGAATGGGTAAAAAAAAAGAAAAAAAAAGTCAAAGGTGTCTCTTTCCATACAAACCAAATAACCAGCCATTAAGAATCTCAATTAAGAAATGAACCGCACAGACAGAGAAACAATACAAAGACAGTGCAGTATCCTGCTGTAAATTGCACTGCTGTGTCCAGGACCCACTGCACTAGCAGTCACTATTGACTGCAGCCACTAAGAAAGGTCATCCGCAGAATACAGGCCGCACAAAAGGTGGAATGAGGCAACCGAAGCAATCTTTGGTTAGTCTGAAATAGAAATCTCAGGGCTATACTATGTTACAAAAAGTTACTGAAGTGAGAGAGCCTTGCTGTACAGCAAACTTTTATAAATGAATAGGGGCTTGCTGGGGAAATTGGCTCGCCCACTGGAAGTCTGACATGCCTCAGTCACCCGGACACAAAACAGAACAAAATCGCTACTGATTATAGTTTAAACATGAGGGTCTATTTTTTTTTTTTTTTTTTAAGTTAAATATTTCTTTTCTTTAGGAACACACAAAGTGAAGTCTGAAATTATTGTAAAAAGTATAAATCAAGAAAAATTTTAAAATGCTTAAAAATATTTCTCATTAGGGGGCCTAGGAAGCTCAGCGAGTAAAAGACGCTGACTATCACCCCTGGAGTCGCGAGTTCAAATCCAGGGTGTGCTGAGTGACTCCAGCCAGGTCTCTTAAGCAACCAAATTAGCCCAGTTGCAAGGGTGGGTATAGTCACATGGGGTAACCTCCTTGTGGTCGCTATAATGTGGTTCACTCTCGGCGGGGCGCCTGGTGAGTTGTGCATAGATGCCGCGGAGAATAGCGTGAAGCCTCCACACTCGCTATGTCTCACGGTAACACGCTCAACAAGCCACGTGATAAAATGTGCAGATTGACGTCTCAGATGTGGAGGCAACTGAGATTCGTCCTCCACCACCCGGATTGGTGGCACTACCTACACAATATTAGACAGGTGGTTTTAATGTTGCAGCTGATCGGTGTATGACTTTCTTCCATGCACCACAATCAAGGAGATGTTAGACAGAATGTTAGCCTTGTCACCATTTACTTTCACTGCATGTTTTTTTTTCCTCCATATTTAAAAGGGAATTGTGACCGAGACTGTCAGTCTCTAACATTCTGTCAAACATCTTTCAGGTTCCACAAAATACAGAAAGTCAAATGGGTTTGGAACAACATGAAGGAGGGAAATTGATGACAGTATATTACTTTATGGCTAAACTATCACTTTAAGAACACTTGCCAGATTTAGACAAATCTGTCAATTAGAAAGTTTGGAAACTTTTCTAGTAATTATTATGGTGACAAAATGTGAACAATGTTCCACAGGCCCAATTATGTATAATGCTGAATAAAACGAAGCAAGATCATGCTTTATTAATGCCTACTGTTGCTACTTCACAGCTTTTTAAAGTCCTGCATGGATTCTTAGTTCAGGGTAGTTACAGAATTTGTCGAAAGTATTTAGATCATTAGTTCTGTACACTAAGGCTAAACTGCACCTTATCTCTGTGTTTGAAAGGGTTTTGGGCTTATTTAAGTTCAAAGCTTGTTCTCTGCTGCCCATTAGAAAAATGCGCCACATCTGTCAAACGTAGAAATGCTGTGCACGCACAGAATTTCTGTCTGCATGTGATGGGCAGAGCAAAAGGCATTTACACAATGCAGATGTTTATATAGATACAGACACAGATGTAGTGCAGCACTGATATAAAAATGGATAATTATAAACTGAGGTTCTAAGAGCCCATAGATGCAGAATCACCCTGACCAATGACCATAACACAGACAAGCTCACGTTATCACAAAATCACCAAAAGTTACCGCAATGTGCTTTCTTAAGTTGGATCTGTAATTTTAATCTTGAAATATCTGCTTGTCTTGGTGTGAAATGAAGGCATTGCGTGACGGAAGAAAGTGTTTGTTTTGAGTGCTTGCTTGCTTGAGTGACAGAGCGCCGCTGTAAAGTTGCGCTGTCGTGAAAGTCCCCTACAAAAAAAACTCTATAAATTACACATTTAATAACACTCATTGAATTAAAACCAGTAATGTAACAACAGTAACATTGCCCATTGTAACAAAGTAAAAGTCCTTTTTTTTCATTTGAAATTGACTCGAGTAAGAGTTAAAAGCACCAACAATTAAACATACACTTAAAAGTACATTTATTTCTCCAAAAAGTTACTCAAATAAATGTAGTGCGTTACTACCCACCTCTGCTCATTGTTGTAGTTGCAGCGATTTATTGGGGCTTACTGACATTTTTAAGCCATGTTGTTCATACCAGTTGTCAGTTGATGGCGCTATTTTGCTGCTGCTGTTTTAAACAACCGTTTCAGCATGATGTTGGTCTCAACGAAGCTCATTTTTTATCTCTGGATTTGGAAAGAGGGGGCGTGGCTAATTCAACGGCTCAGTCTCGTTGAAGTAGATGGGCTGAAATCGCTTGCAGCACCTTTTGCAAAATGTAGGTATAGGATATTCGGCTGAACTCGGTGGGTAAGCGGCTCAGACAATGAGGCCAGGGGCTGTTCAAACAGACGGAGCAAAACAGACTGGAAATGAACGTGAGGATCTCGAGACACGTTTTCAAGTTGAATATCTTTCCTGACAAAGCGTTTAAAAAAAAAACCACTTCTTAATCTGAAAAACGCTTAAGAGAGCAAGACGCAATGGCCAAAGACCTCCACCTACAGTAAGGGGCTGTTCACACCGAACACTTTTGCAACCATTAATTTGATTTTTCATTTAAATGCGTGCTTTGTTTTTGTTTATTCAGTGTCCTGTTTACGAGCATTGTTTTTTAGTTGCTGTGTCTAATTAAAAATAACTTTAAAAACATCTTGAGACACCTGCTTTCTGTTAAACTGTATTTGTTGCGCTGTGTCTAGCCTTTTTAGCACAAGTATGCGGTTTAGCACATTTTTAGCATTCAAATGTGCATTTTTTTTTTTCTTAAATTCAATGAATATTCAAATTTGAATTTGACAGCCCTAGTAGGGGAGTCATTTTTGTTGGTTTAACACTCAATAGAGCATTAACCTTCAAAAACCTCATATTTACGAGAAAATGTAACTCGCTTTAAGCGCCACAAAGTGCCCACATACCATGTTGATTTGTCCTCCACGGTCTCTCATTCCTAACCAGACTCTTCTACAGATTCTGACAGAAGAAAGCGAAAGGAGATGCACTCAGTACACTTTTGGCAGGTTCAACAAAACCAAATCTCCCCGTCTGCATCAGTGTTGAGTTTCCCCACTGCGCAGTGCCTTCCCAGCAGTCTCGGCTCTCTGCCGGGGCCCTGACACCGACCGATCTGTCTCACTCTGCGAGAGCGATACCTCACGGCCGGGGTTCTCCTGTCATGCGCGTATTGATTTGACAAGAGAGACAAAAGGTATAACTCACAGCTAATGCAATTGTGAAGACAAATGCTCAGCTAAGCAAAAAAAAAAAAAAAAAAAAGCAAGAAAAAGGAAGAAATGTGAAGGGTTTGTCGACCAACAAACACTCAGATTAACAGTGGGGGGGGTGGAGAATAACCCCCTGACGGCTCTGGTCTGGGTCGGAAAAGATCACATGAATTCTTCCAGTGTATCATTGTCAAAATGTCAGAAAATGCATGTATAGAGTGTTAACACGTTCAGGTCATCTCTTGTGTACAAACATAACATATATTACACAGCAGGCGTTAAGAATTACTAAAGAATTCAGAAAAACTTCTTAACATATGAGTTCATAAGCATTCAAATATATACAAACATGCAGTATATTAATCAAACTTTTTGAATGTACTTTTAAGTTATTTCAAAATGTTAACAATACATTTCCTATGACGCACAGTCACATAAAATACATCACATTCTTCATTGCCTGTTTTTGGTTCTTATATGCTATAAACATGCGATGGCCGACCGTCTTTGATTGTAGCGCCAGGTATCGCTACTTTTTCAGCATCTTGAAAGTGAGCACTAGGTTTTTAAGTCTTCCGTCATTTCCAAATTTAAAAACATCGATGAATAATTCACATTTACAGTGAGGCACTTACAATGGAAGTCAATAAGGGCAAATTTCTGGAGGGTTTAAATTGGATTAAATTCTTCTGTTAAAACGTGTCTTTTATTTGAGCTGTTAAATTGTTTAAATCATTGTTTTTGCAGCCGACTACTAAATTAACGGGATTACAGTGTTATATCATCATGGAAATGACGTTTCGGAAACAGAAAAGGTTAGTAAGTGATTTTATCACACTACAATCATGTTAACACACATATTATTTACGTCTTGTGGCTACACTTTTGAAACAGTGAGTATTTTAACATTTACGGATTGCCCCCATTCACTTCCATTGTAATTCCATCAAGTCTAAATACATTTTTGTGGTAATTAACATTATGCCACAAATGCTGTCATTGATCTTAACTTGTATTGAACCCAGAACATTCCTTTAAATAGGATGACAGTATCAGTCACCATACACATTCATTGTATAGAAAAAAAAGAAAGAAGAGTGAGTAAATGATGACAGAATTTTCCTTTTATGTTATGTCATCAGTAGGGCTGTCATGATACCTAAATTTCAGTAGTCGATACAATACCAGTCAAATTTCACAATTCTCGATACCAAAGCAAAAACAGATATGCTAACGAACACACTTAAGGTCCGAGTATACTTTGTTTTTCTGCATTCCGGATCGGACTGCGCCTGGTCGACTGCCTTGCAAAGTGTACTCTTTTGACCTTGAGAAAATACGAACGCGTTCAATACATGCACACTACGACGGTTATGTAACACTCTTTAGTATGGTCAATGGCAGGCACATGCGCCGACGATGCGCACAGACGAGGACTGTCCACGTGTTGATATAAAAAGCAGACTGTGCCGATTACAAAGTTTTCATCACATTTACTGTGCGGAGCGATCAGCAACACAGACAACCAAAGTACAGTACTGTGCAAAAGTTTTAGGCACATAAGATGTTTCACAAAAGCATTTGTCTTAAGATGGTTATTTATACCTTCAGCTTTAGTATGTCAATAGGAAATATAAATGTTAGACTCCCAAACATTACTTTTGCAAATAGAAAAGATTAGAATAGAAGAACAGGGAGCCCTGCAACAGATGGCATTGCCCCCACAAAGCCCCCACTGAACATCGTGTCAGTCTGAGGTTACATAAATAGACAGAAGAAACTGAGACAGCCTAAATAGATAGAAGAACTGTGGCGAATTCTCCAAGAAGCTTGGAACATCCTATCTGCCAACAACCAAGACAAACTGTGTCCAGGTGTACCGAGGAGAATTGGTGCTGTTTTAAAGGCAAAGGTGGTCACACCGAATATTGATTTAGCTTTTTTTATATGTTTACTGGACTTTGTATGACATTAAGTGATAAATAAAAACTATTTATGGCATTATTTTTGAAGACATCCTCACTATGCAACATTTTTCACAGGTGCCTAAAACTTTTGCACAGTACTGTATACTTTGGCCTTTAATGGAAAAAAATAAAATCATATTTTACCAAACTCCAAGCCTGCAATCTAAACTGAAAGAGATAAAATAGTAAAACAAAAAAACAAAAAAAAACACCTCTTTCTTTTTCATTGTCGTCGCTGACTAGTGCAGTCTGATTCACAAACAAATGACTCTTATGAGCAGGTTCTTTATATAAATCACTCAAAAAGACTCATGAATATAAAAGTTGTGTGAATCGGTCTGAGCGATTACTAAATTCGCATCTATCTCACTAACTGATTCACAAGTCATTAGTATTGTTACTAACTGGTTGTCATATGACAGTGTAGTTTTTTGTGTGTGTAATATATCAATATGTGTAACACTGGAAAACTGCATTAAACATACTGAATATCAAACATGTGGAAAAATAGTTTTTGCAGCAAAAATCTTGAAAGGTACACATTTTTGTCATGGAACCATGTTAGGGCAATAATCGATGCCTGTAACCTTCTATGTCACGACTGTGAAGCCAGTCAACACCGTGAATAATCAAACGACCAAACGCAACACATTAACTGGCTGCTTTTCACCTTATGCATCAGAGTGTTAATAAATATTAATAGCTTTAATTTGCACACCACTTTTAACTCTATTTAAGAGCTATAAAGCAGCATCAGTGCTTGTTTGGCACACCGCTCAGATCGCCGCAGCGAGCTGTAAAAGCTGTTTGACAGGAATACTTTGGATCTAAGTGGCTGAATATTGAATTGACGTTTCCAGCTCGCCTGTGATCAACTACAGTTTTCTTTACAAGACTGTGAAGGATTGCAAATAAAGCCTCTTGTTACTGCTGTTCTTCTCCGCCAAATATCCTGTGACCACGGAGATGCAGATTTACAAGCGGATGGCTGGTCATCTTAATGGCAGCAAAATTGAAACGTGAGCTGGTAATGGAGATTTGAAGGACAGGCGAGCGGATAAGAGGCTACGCTTTAAAAAGCAGACAAAGGTAGAAAGACAAGAAGAGATATTATGAAATACACTTGCAAAGCTACAAGGTTAAAAATATGTATATTGATCACACATGTAGCCAATCTTCTTGGGTGTAAATAACCATTCTATACAGATTCTACACTGGACTCTATACAATAAACTTTAATGTTTGTGCATCTTATTTGGAGGCTTACAGTATTTTATAAATAACTTCCATTATACAAGTTTGACTTGTAATGTACTGTATGTTACAAGTTTATGTTATAGCTGTTTATAAGAAGATATTGCTTTTGTAACTTTACTTAAAGCAGGTAAAGACCACTTATAATATGATAACATCATAAAGCCACTATACAGCACTTATACGATTAACTTTATTAACTTCTGCTGCGTTAAATTTGAATGTTGCTTGTGTTATAATGCATTATACTCTAAAGTATAACTATAAATAGGGTAAGTCTTATAATATATTATAACTGCAGAGAAGTTATAACTTAATATAAGGTGTGTTATGAGACATTATGAATTCAGTATAATACAATGCATTATAAATATGGGCTTCATATTAAGTGCTACCAAAAATCTTTCAAAATTATATTGTGCATTTTAGATGGTAGATAGCAGTTTCTCCTGGTTTCTGTTTAGTCTTCCCATTTTAGTCATTGTTTGCATAAAGAAATTGTCATACATTAGGAAGGAGGAAATAACAGTGCACACAGTAGTCGAGCATGGATGGTATATGTGCATTAGCAATCACATTTTTGCACATACAGTGAACAGTGAATGACACTGACTTTGTAGCACATTATGTGCTTTTACTTTGAAACTGCTCTATTTCTCTCATGCAAATCTAGCGAGCAGCAATCTACTGACCGCTTCCAGTTTAATCGGCCTTGATCGTCTGCTTGGAGTATCACGGACTGATGGTCGCGCAACATTCAGAGGGACACAGTTTTGATCCAGGCTATTATAAAATGTGCTTAAGAAGGACGATATGAACACTCCACAGGAAGAAAACAGATTTGCGCAACGTTCATGAGGTTTGTGTATTAAAACGGTTTAAACGAGTTATCCGCATATTTGCAGACGATATATGATAGAAGTTTTACTGATATTTGCCTTTGTATCATCAGACAAGTCAGTTAACAGTTACAGAAAACTGGAGAAGAGAGAAAATGAAACATTTTCTGAGCAAATTTGTTTCACTCAGAGGCCAAACTTCAGTGAGTTTGTGTATGAAATTCCCACAGAAACACATATATGTAATAAACAGGAGTGTCTTTGTCACGTTTTTCCTTATTACTTCCTGAAACATACATATAACAGACAATGGCATATTGAAACTTACAGCAGACTATCCTGATTCAAACGAGCCCAAACACAACATAATATGATAAGTAGATTGTGAAATAGTCCTCAAAGTGTACATGGAAAGATAATGCACAAAAGGGCGCTCAACACACACTGTGTGTGTGTGTGTGTGGTTTACGAGGTCTTTTTTTTAGGTTACAAATTGGTAATTACAAGGGTATTATGCTATAAATGTGGTGTATGATGACATTTCTAGTGTCCTCATAATTCAAATCACTTAAAAAAAAAAAAACATACTAAATGATGTTTTTTTGAAAAAGGTAAAAATGCAGAAAGTTTTTTATTTTGTGTGGGTTAGGTTTAGGGTTAAGGGATAGAATCTGTATTTATACTGTACAGTTTGTACAGTATAAAAATCATTATGTCTATGGAGAGTGCTCATAAGGAAAGCCACACCAATGTGTGTGTGTGTGTGTGTGTGTGTGTGAGAAAGTGTATGAGTGTGTGCGCGCGTGCGCACACATGTCCGAGGACTTTGAGTGTGCACACACATCCATGTATGTGCTCATCTAAAGGATTGGTATGTTCCTGAACAAGTAATATTTCTGTATTTTGAAGTCTAATCCATTTATTTCCAAAGGCCGGTCATTTTTGACCGTGAATACCACAGGGTTAGGGTTAGGGTCAAAGTGAAATAAAACCAAAAACAATTTAAGAAAATGGTCCACATTTTGTATGTG
Source organism: Myxocyprinus asiaticus (assembly GCF_019703515.2). Taxonomy (NCBI): domain Eukaryota; kingdom Metazoa; phylum Chordata; class Actinopteri; order Cypriniformes; family Catostomidae; genus Myxocyprinus; species Myxocyprinus asiaticus. The sequence continues at coordinate 48,047,628 of NC_059353.1, read as the reverse complement.
TTTTCAGATACCATATGTGAACAAAGTCAAGGAATTTTATTCCAATTGGATAAAAAAAAAAAAAAATCATCCAGATCAAAATGACCGGAACAAAACCTAAGGATTAAGCATCATGAGTTCATATGCATCTGTCACTGCTCTGATATTCGGGACCGTTTGAATGAGACCATTGCATTTTTGCGGTAACACGGTGGCACCAAAACTAACTGTAATTTCTCGTGTAAACACGTATCATATGACTCATTCACATGCAAGCAGGTGATTCTTGGCACAGTCATAGCTTGAGAAACGAATTGACCAAATGGGAAACATTATCGGCCGATAATTAAATTTAGAATATCAGCCGATATCGCCCTCTGCGATGTATCGGTTGACCACTATTCTAGAGCCCAGCATAGCTCGAATTTTATATTATTGCAAAATTGTAAGTGATTTATTAACTATCAAAAAATCCATGACTTGAAGGCCTGGACATCGCAGTGAAAAAATTCCTGATACCTCCAGGTTTTCAATGACCGTGGGAACCCTGGTATTCATCAACAACCAGAGGGAAAAAAAATTATAAAACCTTACTCAAAAGACACTTGCAGACTATGGGGCTTAAAGTGGAATTACAGGGATTTGGATAAAAAGAAATAGGACATGATGCAGGAAAAGGGGGTAGAGGACAGAAACCATGGACAGAGATGCTTGACATCTTTTTCACATAAAAAGCTTCTTTTTCTCACCAAAATAACTTTTTGATGATGTCATATGAAGCACCCTTCAGAGGCCGCTTTTTGTTATTGGTTCTCTAAGCAAAGAAGATGAGAACAAATAATTGAGTCTCTCTTTAAATGCACAAACAGTCTAATGCTGCATTCGAGTGGACCAGGGAAGCTCATACGTCAGTGTCGGACATTTGTTATAGCAAAATATCACACATTCAAGTCAGAACATCACTTCTGCAAACCCTATTGTTTTTTTCTCTGGCGTCATGACACACCATCCCATTGAAATCAGCACTAGTTATTACTCCGAGTCATCAAAGAGCATTGAGAGCGTTTTAGGCCTAGGAAAGAGAAAGAACAATTCTGATTACCAGTCACCAGTTAAATGACAAAGTCTTTAAGAGCAGTCTCCTTCCATTAACAGCCAATGAATATACAATTATTTATGCAGTTAAGTAATGATTGCATCTAAATGTGCTGTATTTGCATGTTCTGTATTCTTCCAATTAAAAGCTAATTAATTAGATACAATTCTATTAAGCAACAAATCCCACTCCTCGATATACACAACCTGAGGTCAGCCACTGCTCAAACGTGATTTACTTGTTTTGCCATAGTGCGAAACTAAAAATACCAGGCCACTTAACAGACTGAAACATAAGCTCAGAGCAAAAATATGGATATATCATACATGTACAACTATCTGTTCATATAAATTTTAAATAAAGGAAAAGAAAGTGGTATGTGTTGGAGATACAGAATTTGTCCAAATATCATTTCATTTTCTTTTTATAAAAATGTTTAAACAATGGAATAGTTGCAATAATAATAATAATAATAATAATAAAACAGATTAAATTGTCAAATTGTAAAAATGAAGTGAACATTTTTTTTTTTAAATTAATGAACAATTAAATAAGAGACAAATAAAAGGATTAATTTTAAGACAATTTGTAATAAAAAAAAATTATTATTAACATTTATGAACAACACATTAGAGCAACTAAACTAAAAAATTTGACAAAGTGTTCATTTTAAAGTTAAATAAAAAATTTTGTCTATGCAGGGCATGTTCTTGTATTCTGTCTGTGCTGTTTTTTAAAATGTTGGTTTTTGAACACATGCGTCTTCAGTTATTGTGGCACGACTCGCTGCTTTGTGATGATCATCAAGTTATGAAGCTGTGCCAAGCTCAAAACAATTCAACGTTGAAAAACATCAAGAGACCTGCGTTCTGTTTAATTCCATTGAACTCTATCAGTCTAGCTGTTTTTGAACACAAGAACGTGTCCTGTATGAACAGCCCCTTACTTGAATACACCTTCTATTGGTGGAATATAATGTTGCCTTTATTTCCAGAATTATATGAAACATATTTTTCATTGTGTTTACTTGATTCTGTAATATTGTAAGATACGTTTGGTTGTCCTTGAACAACGTTCAAAATCTCTCTGCAGTAAAACAACACTTTTGTTATTAATCTGTTTTTGCTGTGCCAGCGTCGGACACCCCTGCCTGAGAAAGTGCAGCTTGTCGAGGAAAATGTGAATATGCTTTATAAACGAACAATTTATCTCAAAACTACTTAACTGCATGTGAGTGCTGACTTATGGCAACACCTATTTTGGCTGCATGTTTTCAGAGTAACATAATGCTAATGCTTTCTTTCGCCTAAAAATAAAAATTCAGTCATCATTCACTAACCCTCATGTTGTTCCAAACCTGTATGCTGTTATTTTGTGGAACACAAAGGAAGTTTTGAAACTTCACACATCTTTTCTCCCTTCAATGTCCATACAGTAATGTGAGGACAAAAGAAAGCCATAAAGGAACCATAAAAGTAGTCTTCTGAAGCGAAATGACTATATTTTTTTAATCATTATTTACCGCAAATTTTTCCATCCGCTGTAGCCACTTTAGAAGCATTGTGTTAGGTTTGACGTTTTCTCACGTTCAAAAGAGTCAATTGTTCAGGAACCGCACTACACTGGTCACACTGTCTGTTTCTGGATTCACTAAAAGGAGTCAGCTCAAAAGAGTCAATTGTTCAGGAACCGCACTACACTGGTCACACTGTCTGTTTCTGGATTCACTAAAAGGAGTCAGCTCAAAAGAGTCAATTGTTCAGGAACCGCACTAAACTGGTCAAGCTGTCTGTTTTTGGATTCACTAAAAAGAGTCAGCTCAAAAGAGTCAATTGTTCAGGAACCGCACTACACTGGTCACACTGTCTGTTTCTGGATTCACTAAAAGGAGTCAGCTCAAAAGAGTCAATTGTTCAGGAACCGCACTACACTGGTCACACTGTCTGTTTCTGGATTCACTAAAAGGAGTCAGCTCAAAAGAGTCAATTGTTCAGGAACCGCACTAAACTGGTCAAGCTGTCTGTTTTTGGATTCACTAAAAAGAGTCAGCTCAAAAGAGTCAATTGTTCAGGAACCGCACTACACTGGTCACACTGTCTGTTTCTGGATTCACTAAAAGGAGTCAGCTCAAAAGAGTCAATTGTTCAGGAACCGCACTAAACTGGTCAAGCTGTCTGTTTTTGGATTCACTAAAAAGAGTCAGCTCAAAAGAGTCAATTGTTCAGGAACCGCACTACACTGGTCACACTGTCTGTTTCTGGATTCACTAAAAGGAGTCAGCTCAAAAGAGTCAATTGTTCAGGAACCGCACTACACTGGTCACACTGTCTGTTTTTGATTCAATTAAAACAACTGGCTCACAAGAGTCAATTGTTCAGGAACCGCACTACACTGGTCAAGCTGTCTGTTTTTGATTCACTACAAGGAGTTAGCTCAAAAGAGTCATTCATTAAGGAACCACATTTCACTGGTCATGCTGTTTTTGATTCACTAAAAAGAACCGGCTCATAAGAGTCATTCGTTCAGGAATGGCATTACACTGGTCATGTTGTGTGTTCTGCGATGTATATATATATATATATTTAAAAAAAAATACACATGCTGTGTATTTTGGGATGTAGATTCAAAAGAACCAGCTAATTGGAGTCATTAGTTCGGGAATGTATTTTTCACTACATTATTCGTTCGGTAAGCGCTTAACACTGGTCACGCTGCTTTTGATTCAGTAAAAAGAGCCAGCTTATAAGAGTCTTTTGTTTGGGAATCAGACTACACTGGTTGTGCTGTGTGTTTCTCGATGTAGATTCAAAAGAACTGGCTAATTAGCATCATTTGTTCAAGGATCGGACTACACTGGTCATGCTGTGAGTTTCATGCTGTAGATTCAGCAGTAGGGCAGAGCTGCCATTGAATTGTGCTGCAGATAACACAGTCAGTATTTTAGTACGAAACTGAAAAGCCATGAACAAAACTGAAAGTCAGTTCGGGTATTTTTTTAAATACTGAACAGATTATGAAAGAGATGGTTCTTGGTTTCAAACCTTAGAACTGCATAAAGATTCTACAAAAATTCACCGTTTGTGTTCAGTGGAAAGAATAACAGCATACTGGCTTAAAATAACATGAAGGTGAGTAAATAGAGACAGAATTTTCATTGTTGTGTGAACTACTCCTTTAATCAGTCTGTGAGCAGCAACTGCACTCGCGCTGTGGATATGCTCGCTGAAAACGAGCGGTTGCTAGCGCAGTCTTCTCTCAGTTTCACGCCCAGATGTGACCGCGATTTTCCCTGATGAATGTTAAAGAGGAAATTGAAGCACAAAAACTTTACCGCCATTCAATCTAAGTGTGATATCAACACAGCTGGTCTTTCAGACACCTCTCTGCACAAGTACAATGCTTTCGCCTCAAGAGTCTCTTTTTCCTTCTGTGAAAGGCATGAAATTACAGCAGCTGAGTGCATTCCCAAACACTTGTGTTAAAGACATGAGCCGAAGATTACACCTCGAAGGCTGCAATCCACAGCGCTAAAAGCCGCATGACGTTGCAGGTTGTATTTCCATAGAGACAAGGTTGAAGTGAGGCTGAGGCGTGTACCACTGACCTGAGTGACCTCTGACCTAGTAAAGCTGCCCAGGGCTCCAGCTCGCCAAATCCTCATTCGTTTGCAATTACCGCCCGCTCCCTATATTGATGTGTGCACTACCTGAAACCAAACCATGAGCATGGATGAGAAGAGAACGGAATTTAATGATGCTGATTCCTTTACGATTCCATTAGCAATATATGTTTGAGATATCTTCCTCCCCAATAATTGGTCCCAATTACCAAACAAAAAACTACATAAAAACAGTAATAAATTTGGTAAGATTTTAATTTCTTTTTAACCAAGGCCGGACGTACACGGTGCGAGTTCTGACACTCGGGAGGTCGTGAGCACCTGCACACGTTACGAGTCAGTTTATCTGATAATCGTACAGATGCAGTGGTATGCGACACGGCTTTACGACCTGGCGAATTCCATAGCAATCACATGAATTTGTGTGCTACTTTTCATTATAAGACATGAAGCCAGAGGAGGAGATTGCTTTCATTCCTTGTAGCTTGTATTTTAGAAATAAAAAGACGACTGGCAAGGCCAGGGGCTGCATTAGTTAAAAACTCATCTGGCGATTAAAAAAAATAAAATAATGGGGCCTGGGTAGCTCAGCGAGTATTGACGCCGACTACCACACCTGGAGTCGCGGGTTCCAATCCAGGGCTTGCTGAGTGACTCTAGCCAGGGCTCCTAAGCAACCAAATTGGCTTGGTTGTTAGGGAGGGTAGAGTCACATGGGGTAACCTCCTCGTGGTCGCGATTAGTGGTTCTCGCTCTCAATGTGGCGCGTGGTAAGTCGTGCGTGGAACGCGGAGAGTAGCATGAGCCTCCACATGCTGTGAGTCTCCGCGGTGTCATGCACAACGAGCCACGTGATAAGATGCGTGGATTGACGGTCTCTGAAGCGGAGGCAGCTGAGACTTGTCCTCCGCCACCCGGATTGAGGTGAGTAACCGCGCCACCACGAGGACCTACTAAGTAGTGGGATTTGGGCATGCCAAATTGGGTGAAAAGGGGATAAAATAAATAAAAAGAAAAAAAAGAAAATGATTTGTGTGTATTTTTTTTTATTTTAGCCAGTTATAGTAAAAATCAGTTCTCGATTCCCAACCTTAACTGTGAGTAACATTAAGATTAAAAAAACAACAACAAAAAAACAACAGCTTTTAGGCTATTAAGGTGACAAATTACACTCCTGACAAACATGAGGGTGTCTCACATGCAAACGCTCGACTGTTTTGTTTCCCTGTTTTTGTTTTATTCATCCCTGTCTCAGCTGTGGACAGCAGATGAAAGGAAAAGCAGATTTTTGTTCCCCCTTTGTGACTGGTCTCTCTAGTCTGCATGTCTCCAGTCATCTGTCACTGGTTTACATACACACAGTGACACCTCCAGTCTCAGAGGGAAGGCAGTGTCACTGCGCGCCCCAGCTAAAGGCTGACTGGGTGGGTACGACTCTCCTCCAGGTACCCCTCGGGAGAGACATTAGGCCTTGGTGACAGCATGACAGGCCCACACACACACAGATTTGTTTTCACTTTCACTACCTTCACAACACAGACACAGACACACACACACAAGCCTGCGATGCATGCAATAGTATGCTCTGGCCTCCTACACAACGCCACAGTTGCATAAAGCACAGTTTTTTGTTTTTTTTTACATAAAACGCTGACTTGGCTCCAAATAAATTTCTTCAGACACAAAATTATTTTTCAACCCCTCCCGGCCTCCAAATGCAGAACTTTTTGGAATGAATAATGGAAACAAAGAGGCAAAGGCTTTTGGGAACTTTAAAATGTGGAAGAAATGTCATAAGGGTATGAAATGAAAAATGCCTGTACGGGCCAGACAAACTAGAAGAAAAAAAAAATTGTGAGGCCCTAACCGACAGCTTTTAGCTAAGAAGTTCTTCAAACGTTGCTAATAAATATAAAAGCATTGTAAAAAGAATATGAATACTGGATCCTTAACAAATGCAAAAAATTAATGCATCTAAACAGAGCTTGCACTTAAGTGGAGGTGACCACTAGAGATATAACAACCCGAGTACTTAACATAAATCAACAGAGTACTACTTTTTAATTGTTGGTCTATATAGAAATGCACATGCAGACCTCTTTGGCTCCATTGCATCTCATCGCACAGTTTTCTCAGCATCTTGTAGCATGAGTGTTGTGTTTTTAAGACTGCTTGTCGAGAATAAAATAATTCAACTATTAAAAACTAATAAGACGTTGCATTCCGTTCTATTCAGTAGTGCTCTGTATAACATTTTTGAATGCAAGAATGCCTATACAGTGCATACAACAGTGTTTCCCCCCAGTTTTCAAGTATGTAGTCCTAACTACTATTTTTTTTTTTTTTTTTATGCCATTTAATTTAAAAAAAAATGTGTGTGAATTCAGTAATTCGTCAAAACGATTGTGCTATATGTTTGTTTTTGCATGCAGCCAATGAGGACAATGCAATGGAAAGATGTGTTGCCTAGTTCTTGGCTTTGATGCTCAGTCTCCGTCTCATTTCATTTAAATTTGCCACAGCGCTGTGGATTTAGCAGCAGCAGCACAGGAAATACTAGCATACACCCTCTAATTCTCCCCAATACAATATGATGTTTAGAGTTTTAATGCAAGTAGACAGCCACCATTAACCAATCATTCCACAAGGCATGACACAAAATGCCACGGCAACAAATCCCAATATAAAAAATGAGGCCACATTTTGGCACATTTGCAAATTTTTATAAATGCAAACAATTCAACAACAAAACAATACAGTTAAAGGAATAGTTCACCCAAAAATGAAAATTCTCTCATTATTCACTTACCCCGATTTGTATGACTGTAGGGCTGCGCGATATGTAAAAAACGTTTTAGCGATAATTGCCTTAAAAAATATCACAATATCCAATTAGATCGTCAACCCCCGCCGAGGGTCGGTGAATTTTTTTTTGCTTTATTGATTTTAGTTTTAAAAATGTAATTCATTATTGAAACACGAAAAACAAAAAGACATTTCTAAATTCAAAATTCACTTTAAACTAAACAAAAAATCTTATTTAACCACCTCCCCAAATCCAAACATTTACCTTCTCCAACAGCTCCATTTGCCATCACGCAAGTATCTGTCAATGACACCAGGTGGAAAATTACTAATAGCCAACAGATTAAGAACTAAAGACAATTATAAATGTAAAGACAATAATAATCATAACAAATAAGCCTAATAAATTCCCTTGTGTTCCCAAAATAATACTACCAAATGTGTGTTCTTATCGAATTCATTTTTGTTAATACAGTTAATGCTGCCTAAAGAAAATAAAATAGAACACAATTTTAGGTTCAAGGTGAACGTGTCTTGCATTACTTTATGATAGAATCACTTTCGTCTTTGTTTCTTTAATACAAAGATATACTGTATATTACTGAACCTGAAGAGCTGCGTTCACAATACATGCTAACCGTGTGGAAATAAAGTGAACTAAACTCACAGCACCTCCTGAGATGATTGAAGATAATTTGCAACATTTTCATAGACAGTTTTCAGACAAATGAAACTGGGAAAAAAAAAAAAAAAAAAAAATACACCTGCTCCATGAGACAGACTTGCGAATCAGACACAAGCACTGACAGCTTTTCTTTTGTCTGTTCTTAAAAATATAATAAATTGTATTTCTTCAAGCGCGTTTTTGTGACTAACAGCATTTCTTGTCACGTGTCACTCCGAGACGTCTTACAGGTCACTCGCCTGTTGCGGGTAGATGAGCAAAATTACCCATGCATGAAATACATTTGGACGAGGAGCTTGCGAACTGGATTCAGCCTCATCGCATTTGGCGGGTGTAAGTTTCACACCCTGGCCACTGTTTGATATATTTGGCGACTTCCCAGATCCATGGTTTTGCCATTTCCCAATACTGTCCATCATCATCTGTTCGCAATCGGCATCGGGATCTTTATAAGACATCATCGATATCCGATTACATCATCACATCGCCAAGCCCTATATGACTGTCTTTCTTCAGCAGAACACAAATGAAGATTTTTAGAAGATAGAGCTCTGTCAGGGCCTTATAATAGAAGTACACCCAGCAGATACATTTGTGTAAAAAAAATAATAATCGATAATTAAAACATTATTAACTGTTTTGAAGTAAAAAAAAAGTAATGCAATTAATGTTTTCATGAATACATAAATGCATTTGTGCATAATTGTCACTGGACTTCGGTTGGTGCGAAATGTTTTGAAGTTCAAATAAAAGACAAAATAACACAATCAACATTTCCATTAATACATAAACGCATATTGTTGTTACTGGAATTCGATTGTTGCAAAATGTTTTTATTTTTTATTTTATTTTTAAGTAACGCAATTAACATTTTCATGAATACAAAAATTCAAGCTACACAATTAACATTTTCATGAATAAGCATATGCATTGTCGTTTTGTTGTCACTGGACTTCGATTGGTGCAAAATGTTTTGAATTTTAAAAAAGACAGTAGCACAATTAACGTTTTCATGAACACATAAATATATTTGTGAATAGTTTTCACTGGACTTCAATTGGTGCAAAATGTTTTGAATAATAAAAAAAAGACAAAGTAACGCAATTAATATTTTCATGTGGGGGGCCTGGGTAGCTCTGCGAGTAAAGACGCTGACTATCACACCTGGAGTCGCAAGTTCGAATCCAGGGTGCGCTGAGTGACACCAGTCAGGCTTCCTAAGCAACCAGTTGGCCCGGTTGCTAGGGTGGGTAGTCACGTTGGGTTAACCTCCTCGCTATAATGTGGTTCTCGCTCTCGGTGGAGCGTGTGGCGAGTTGTGTGTAGATGCCGCGGATAAATTTAATAATAACATTTGCGTATAGTTGTCACTGGACTTCAATTGATGCTAAATGTTTTGAAGTAAAAAAAAATACAAAAATAATAATAAAAAAAAAAGACAACGAAGCACAATTAACGTTTTCATGAATTCATAAATATATTTGCATATAGTTCTCACTGGACTTCGATTGGTGCAAAATGTTTTGAAGTTGAAAAAATTCAAGCTACACAATTAACGTTTTCATGAATAGATAAATGCATTGTCGTATAGTTGTCACTGGACTTATACTGGTGCAAAATGTTTTCATGAATACATAAATATATTCGCGTATAGTTGTCACTTGACTTCGATTGGTGCAAAATGTTTAGAAGTTCAAAAAAATCAACATTCCTCCCTTAGGTGATTTCACAATAATGAACACAAAAGAGGTGCCAGCCCTCATAAAGATCCAGGATGATGTTGAACTCTATATGAGCTCTTTCTCTTTTAAATTAACGCAATTCCATGTGGACATTTAAAGGGATCGTCAAATAGGCCAGGTCCTAAACAAGCTTTTCCATAGCTATCCGTCTCTTAAAGGGGCCTCTTTGTGCATTATAAAATCTCTGAAAAATGAAGGATAACACTTTTCTCATGTCATGATAATGACTTGTATTTCTTTGCTCAATTATTACAAGTTACCTTCTCTACCAGGGCTTTGATTTATGTAAATAGAGTAAGATTTAGATTTTACTAAATTTCAAAAGGCAAAAGCTTAGTCACAAATAGGGATGCACGGTATGGTATTGGACAAAATAAAAAAAAAAGTTCTTTTTTTTTTTTTTTTTTTTTTTAAAGAAGCATGTAAGATCGGAGATTTTATTGTTTAAAAACAACAAACAAAACTAAATAAAACTAATTGTCGGCTATCAGTATCAATCAAATGCATCCTTTTTCTCAAGCAAACAATATGTTGATAACAAGTAGCTTAAACACATTTAACAAGAAGCATCAGAGTAAAACTACAGAAATGTAGAGAACCAAACATGTGTTGAACATCTCCAATGTACGTCTTCAAACAGTTGGAGATGAGAATGGCCGCTTTTCACAAACAAATGTCATAGTAGAAAAGAGCTGCAAAACTCTCCGTGGAAATGTGGCAGATCGTATGGGAATCTCATTAAGAGAAACCTTCAGGCTCATTCCAAACCAAATTGGTTCTACTTAGGAGTGAGGAAACAGGGTCATCCTTAACGCCTGATGAACGGGGTGAAAAAGGAAGGGTGGGGGTGCACAAGATGGGGGGGGGGGGGGGGTTTGTTCAGACATCCTAAAAAATAAAACTGAGCCTAAGCCCAAGGGAATGATCATTATAATCCACTCTTGCTAGGCCTCTAAACACCAAACGTTCCACATATTAATCAAGTAAACACAAAAGGGAAGTCTTTTGTTTGGTAGCAATTACACCACTGAATATACAATTAAAAACAAAGGAAATTAAGGATTTGTCCTGCTAAATACATTTGATTTGATCTTCAAAGTTAATGTCGAGCGTGCTAACTTAAAGACTAGAACAGTGGACAGGTTTCCATTTGTGTCTTAACTCAATATTTATGTATACATTTGCATACAATACAATTCCTACAATTAAATTCATGAAATTTACATCTATTCCATAATTATCTCTGTTGAAGGGCATGAATGAAGGGCACTTCACACACTCAGTGATGTCCTTTTATGCAAATTTGCATGTTAATAATTTATGGGAAATTCAGCAGATGCACCATATTTTGTGGTTAATGTAATGCATATTAAAATTAGTGGTTAAATGTCAATATTAGAGCTGTTCGCAACACAGTGAAACTGGATATTCAATGAGAAAAATGTCAGCGGGACTTTTATCGCCAACACTTTACAATAAGGTTGTCTTAGTTAATATACAATTATTTTTTTATTTATTTTTTATTAACAGTTGTATACGTTAACATCAGTTAATTCATTATGAACCAACATGACCTAACAATGGACAATTGTATTTTCATAAACTGACATTAGCCAAGATTAATGCATGGTGCATCAAAATATTGTTCAGTTTATACCTAATGCATTTACTAATGTTAATGAATAAAACCTTTTTGTAAACAGCCACTGCTCTATCTATTAGGAATTGGTTGGAGTGTGAAAAGTGGGTGATACATACAGTATCAGAATAGAGTCAGGTGATTGGATGGGAGGGGTTGAAAAGAGGGATTCATGACATCAGAAAAAAAGAACGTTGTTTCAGAGGCGGAGCAAGTTATTACAATTTTGTTTGAAGGCAAAACAATTAATCGTGCACAATAAGACCAGTAGCATGCATTAAGAAAGTAATTGGGGCCAATTTTGATTCCATGTTGAAACGCAGATAGGTTTTCGAGCCAAAACTCAACAAAAGGTGAGGCTGTCAGCCCTTTCGGGTTATTAAATGCAGGGTAATGCCTGTGAGAGAAGGGTAGGCTGTGAAAGGCTGGGGTGACTCGGGGTCAGCGGTGCGCGGGTGAGCGCGACAGCTGAAAAGCGCAGTTCCCTGGACTGCTGGGATGAGCTAATTACATTAGCACCCGTCATTAGCACAGCCAGCCTGCCACCTCAGCAGGCCACACTCGTACACCCTGGCTGAAGCTGACTGCCCTTGTATTTTGGTGGGTTTACGTCCTGAAATCAACTTCAAAATGGAGTACACGAGAATGTTGAATCTCTTCATGCAGTTTTCCAGCTCTATAAGTGATCCAAGTTTATTCAATAGAAACAAACATCTCAGTAAAGTGGAAATGTGTAATTTCTGCACCACTATAGTCAATTAACAACATGGTAAAAATAAAAAGAATCCATAGCCTCACAATCTGAATTCCCCCTTTATCAGGGTCAGAGAGTTTGACAGTATGTGGGTGTTTCTTTAACTTCAGGAACTTTAAGCACTGTGGATTTCTAGATGTAAAGTCTCGTTAAATAATTTTTTCACACTCTCACTAACACAACAGTGTCTGTACATGCATCACAGAAGATTCTGTATTGTGTTTAATAGGATTTTATGGTGGAAAATAATGATGTTTGATGATATTTTTATAATTTCTCAAATAAAATGTTTGACCCCTTTGTCTTCCTTAAGCTAATTTCATCACTAACATTTTATGTATTCTAAATACACACAATTAAAAACTATATTCACACTTTTTGCTTAATTTGGCCAAATTACACAACTGGAAATGTCTAATTAAAAAGTATTCTGCTCACAAATTATTATATTTACCTTGATTTGATTGATCTAGTACTTCATCTCAAGCATGCTCTTCACTGACACTTTTTTCAACTTTGTTAACAAGCACAATAACTTTTGAAAAAACCTTATTAGGGGCAAAATTGTTTGTTGTGGTGGAAATGAGGGACAATCATTACTTTTGAAAAACTGATAGAAATATTTTCACACAATACATATAGAAATGATTAATGTTTATTTCACTCTTTGTTTATATTATCAGTTTTAAACATAATAATTAGTATTTTTATAATTAGATTTTCATAGTTTTTTATTTAAAGTTTGGGTCTGGTACAAGGCTAAAACACTCAAATCCATTCATAAAGACATTTGAAAAGTACCAAAAATAAATGATAAAGGCCTGGTAAAAAGTTTCCAATTCAGTTTTAATGAGGCCCTCATATAAAAAATAAATAAAAAAAAATCTATTTTAAATAAAAATCAACCGCTGGGACATGAAAGTGCTAAAGTTGAAGAAACACACATTTATATGATGAATAGGCCTACAAGTTCAAGTTCATTGCAGTTGTTTTTAAAATATAATCCAAATTGCTTTATTAATATCATCTCATTTTAGTTTTAAAATAAACTTAAAACTTATTTTTAGTAATAGAGGAGTATATACAGCATAAATAATAATAGATAAGCTTAGTTTTCCAACTTTACCTGAATTCACCCATAATTTTGTATAAATCGGGTTACAAAATATGAAGCTGTTTTTACACTAATGTCAGACTTCTCCCAATTTGGAATGCCCAATTCCCAATGTGCTCTAAGTCCTGAGACCGTCAACCCGCGCATCTTATCACGTGACTTGTTGAGCGTGTTACCGTGGAGATATAGCACGTGTGGAGGCTTCACACCATCCACCGCGGCATCCATGCTCAACTCACAATGTGCCCCACCGAGAGCGAACCACATTATGGCGACCACGAGGAGGTTACCCCGTATGACTCTACCCTCCCTAGCAACCGGGCCAATTTGGTTGCTTAGGAAACCCGGCTGGATTCACTCAGCACACCCTGGGATTCGAACTGGCGAACTGAGCTACCCAGGCCCCCCTACAAAATGCCAAATTGAGGTTTAATGTGGTGTAATGGATAATGGAAAATGCCATCCAGACCGCTAGAGGGCGCCACTTGCTTACACAATACTGACTGAAGCGCTGTCTGAAGCGCTGATTACAGACTATTTGAAAGAAAGTAACTTGAAAGAAAACACAAAATTCTTGTACATACAGGCTACTTGGAATACACAAAAAAAAAGAAAAAAAAAAAGTTCAAAGTGCCAATAAAATATTTTAGAGCCGAGCATAACTAGAAAGGTATTCCATATTTCACTATAAAAAGTCTGTGATTGTTTTGTTTAAATTATTGCATGACGTTCTAGGCCTAGGAAATCACAATTTTAAAATTCCCTAATACTTTCCGGTTTTCCATGACTGTGGGGACCCTGAATCAATAAACTAATCCAAAATTCTAAAAACCTAGCCCTTATACTTTCCTAGCACCGGAAGTGGTTAGAATGAGTCAGAAAACATGGCCGCATCGCTGCATAAAACAGTGCACTCCGACGGTAATGGCTTTAAACTTTTATTTACTGATTGTTTGAATGTTTGTAACATAAAAAAATAAATATATTGCAATGTTGAAGACTATTTGAGCAGCTGGTTCATTATGACAACTGCTTCAGTCCCTCTTTTGCTGGTAAACAAATACTGACATTCAAGATGGCTCCGCCGATGGCAGCCACGGCACGTTGCTTTGTCCTGCAACTGCCAAGTCAAAACTCAAAGAGTAATCTTACCTGGCTAATAAAGATCTATTCTATTCTATTCTTCTATTCTAAACAGCAGCACAAATGCAGATCGCACCGGTTTGTTCATACGCCTCTGAGCCCAGCGTAGTGTGATCACACCAGTTTGATAGTATGTGCGAAGGGGTTAAAGCTATTTATTTTAGTAGTGGCCAATGGTTCAAATGGTTTAAGCACATTTGACTCAAGACAAGAGTGCTATTGTGAGCTATCATTTGCTAATGTGATAGTATGTGGCCGTCTGGAGGAAAGATCAGACATAAGGTGCTCGAGTCAAAAGCCTCGGAAAGCTGCTCAGAGTTTCAATGAGCGCTACACTAATGATCCTCTATTCAAAAACCACATTTCAAGATCAATGCATATGAATCAGCGGTATTAGTAATTGATGCACTGAGAAAACTAGTGAATCTATACACCCCCATTATTTAATATTAGGGATGTCCAAATACCAATACTGGTATCGGAATCGGGTCCTACATCGTGCTCATGTATTTGTACTCATGCTGGTAAAAATGCTCCGATACCAAAAACCGATACCATCTGACGCATGAATGTCATGCCATAAACATTCAACGTACAAATTAAAATCACGTTATAAGACAATTAGTGAGTGAGATAATTTAACCGCAAAAGCTACGATTTAATGAGATAAATATATAGTTTGCATGTGCTCCACACTTAAAATGTGAGCATTTATGAATGTTTCGAGACGGTGTTGTGACGACATAAAGACACAAAGTATTCATACCTTTTAGACATCCTTGACTCAAAAACGCAAAACATCACAAGCATCGAACACCTTTTTTGTAGCAGATGACAGAGAGCAGAGCACTAATTCACTTTGTAGTGTGAGGCACATACAGGCTGCATATTTGTTTAAATAAATAGCAGCCTTCTGCTGTTTAATAATAACTTTGAGTCACATAGCAACCAGCTTTTCTAAGATACCGTCATAACACAAACACTGCAAAATAAAAGTTCTGCCAAAATAAAAGCTGAATTTAAAGGGAAAAACATATTTTAAAGGGAAAGACAGATTTAGGTCACTACTGAACAGTTATGTAATATTCACTGTAATACTGCTACTAATAATAATAATAATAATAAATCAATAGTAATAGTATTTTATTTAAGCAATATCTCACATCTGTGATGCTTTGTTATGCAGCATTTTATTTGACAAAAATAACTCCAATGTTGTATTTTGGATTGTGCTGTGAGGTTCTGTATAAAAGCACTTCATTTGATAAAAATAATGCAATATTATGTTGAAAATTACTAGTTATATTTTCATTTGATTAAAGTTTTAATGCAAGCATTTATTTAAGCATGATATTGATGATAAAACTGAAAAACTGTTGATAAGGAATAAAAAAATAAATTAAAAAAAACAGGTATCAGACTCAGTATCAGAGAGTACCACACACACAAAAAAAAAAGGTAGCGTAATGGTATGGTAATGGGGACCATTTAATATATAAACCTGTTCATTGAATTTCCAGCAAAAATAAAACTTTTGTGATACACCATTTACATTATATACATTTTGGTCATACCACCCACCCCTAATCTTAAAAGTATAGTTCAGCCAAAAATTACAAATCTGTCAACATTCACAATCATGTTGTTCCAAACCTGTATGACTTTTTTTCTTCCACTGAACACAAAGTCAGAACATATGGGGAAAAAAATGGTGACTGAGGCTGTCAGTCCCTAACATTCACCATTTTTGTGTTCCATAAAAGAAAGTAAGTATGGGTTTGGAACAGCATGAGGGTGAATAAATGATAACAGAATTAAAATTTTTGGGGTGAACTTCCTCATCCGTATGGCTGCAGCTGCTCAAGCCAGCATCCTTCCTGAAGGCCTGATGCTTTAAACATCTCCGGCACTTTCCCCCCATCTGCCTTCACTGAACGGCTCCTCTCCGCCACACTCAAGGTTCCTCCTATCAATCCTTGGCACACCGCCAACCTGTCAGCCCACCGCGCTCTGCCGAGGACGAATAGAGAGCTGGGAAGTTAGCGTGCAGAGCGCGGCTTCGCGCGATAGCTCACGTCTCCCCCTGATCATCAGCCTAATTAAGATCTGACTGCTTTTCTGTGATCTTTAGTAGTACATCAAAATATCAATTTGAGACAATTAGTGGCTGAAACGTGATGACTCAATTCATCATTCCTGAAGGATTTTTTTTTCATTCTTCCATTTACCGGCACAGAAGATGAAAAAAAAAAAAGAAACAGCCAAAATATTGGCTCTCATATTTAAGTCCATGAATGTTTCCTGTCATGCATATCAATGGACGTTTTTCTCACAGGCTAATTTCAAGACATTAATTACAAATGTATGTTCTCATTAGATGATATAATTCCCTCTCCAAGCTGAGCATCAAATGACGGTGATCTCCAACAGACATGTTTTTACCCAGCTTAGAGTAATTCACATGAATTTAAATGTCACAAAACATCAAATAAATGAATTAAAGAAAGGGATTTTAGCATCCTACAATGAAGAAAACTGATGCTTGCAAGAATTAACCGGCCGCTTTTTGCTGAGGCTACAAAGAAAACGGATTTGTCCTCCCTACCAGACCCTTCTTTTCGCTTCAATGTAAAGACTTTATTTATTTATTACATTTATTTCTCTAATGTTTCTTATCTTACTTTAGTAGTCATACAAATCACAGAGCGTATTGAAGTGGGACTGAAATTGCTCCTCTCATTTTTCAAGGCTGTTCAATGATAAAGGACGTATTTCTCGGCTGGATGGAAGGTACGAACAATTCTCGCATACCCCTGCTAAGACCTAGAAAACCAGGTGACATGGAGTTTTTTTTTTTTTTTCTTCATACATTTGTGATTAACAGTTATTATGGAGAGCTGAAGAAAAGGCAAGGGTTAAGAGAGGCCCTGTTTTGAAAACGGTCAACCTTTCATTTGCTTTCGCTCTCCATTCGCAATATTCCACGACCAGCCATTAAATCACTCTTGAACATTTTGCAGGAGTGTCCCAACCCCTCTGCAATGCATCAAAAGTACGCTATACAAAAAGACAGTCTCGCATCAAAAGGTCAGGGCGGAAATAATTATTGTCATCTCTTAAATATTCACAAAAGTGCCGATTGTCTTTCATGGCGAGGTGTAAGGTTCGCTCTCAGCACGTCGCCTCCGATTCCCTTCAACTAAAGAAGAGGACGCGTCTCTTTCTGTGAGACCCATTAAAAATCTAAAAGTTTGAATGTCTAATTAAAATGTAAACAGTGTAATGAAGACATCAGTGATTTAAGACGACATCTCTTTCCTTGCCACTGGGGGTATGATAATTACTCAAGCAAATGTGGGTATCTGCGCGCTGCCTAGTTTAACAGTTCTGCAGCTAAAACAGGTTTCTCCCACCGGGGGATTGAGTATTAGTAACCAATCCCCAGCAGGCAACGCACTGCCACTTTGCTTTATGCAGCCAGACAGCTTTAGTGACCAGGGACGGAGAAAACAAAAGCTTCGACTTATTGTTTGAAATGGTGGAAAAGAGAAAGGATGAGAGCTTCACTTATGTTCTGTTCTAATAATTTACATCATTTGTTTGAAATGCAGGCACTGCATTAACATGTTTGCCCCTGAAACATGAAAAAGCACTGGCTTTGTCATCATGACTCTTTGTTTTGTTTTGGTTGTTGCTATTATGCAGACAATGTGTGCATTGCCTGCCGACATATCATAATGAACAGGAGTCCACGGCGAGTGACCAACTGTCAATCACGCTTACACCGCGACGCTCCCTTGATGATATCACATCACTGGCTAAGTACAGATCAAACTCAGGAGCCAAATGTTAAAAACACAAATTTACATTCACCCTTTTACTACAGTGACTCTGATGCAAAAGGAATAGATATGGAGATAAATGTAACGCCTTTCTGTCTTTTTTTACAAACGAACATTGACTAAAAATAACCCACAGCAAGCTAAATGAATCAAGTCAAGTATTCTGCAAATCAATAAATGTGTCGAGTTAAAGTCCTCATTTGTTGATTCACCTCAAGAGAGGCCGATAAACTCGAGACATGAGGGTGCTTCACCTCTTTTCATGTTTACAATGAAGCGCTACACCTTTTACATCATGAAATCTGACAGCCTCTTTGTCCAATGCAGTCCAATATCTCAAATGGCAGTACATTTACTGGAGCAGAACACCAAGGAATTTTTTGTTTTCACAGTATGATGCACAATAGAGTGCATACTAGCATGTAACCCCACAATCAATATGATCACTACAAATCCATGAACATGACAACCATGAAATGTATCTTTCAATAATGCAGTGTTTCCCATTAATTACCTAGACTGTGGAGGCCCACCTCAGTCTAATTTGTCCTGCAACATTTTCATAATGAACCGAAATTATTTTTACACTTCCCATAATAACATAAAAGATCTATAGACTTGTGTTTTGCGCCATTGCTTCGGCAAAGCATCTCTCACTCCCAGTCAGCATCTGAGGAGCAAGTTCAACACAGGCAACCACATTTGCTTCATTTCTTTGATGGCTCAAATGTATGCTCCAGTCGATTTAGTGTTTTGACCATTTGTGACCATTTTTTTTTTTTTTGCCATGTCATCACCATTCATATCTATACAACCAATGTCTTTATGATTAAATTACTACTAGAGCACAAAACTGTTTACAAGAGCACAAACTTTTTAATTGTCCTCTCAAAGTGCACCAGATTGATGCATTTAAATTTCAAATGTACAAAGTTTTCTTATGGGCGAGCATGCCCCCGGACCCCCCTAGAGGGTCCAAGGTCCACCCACCATAGTCTCACAAAATCCTGTGGGAAACACTGATGCAATACCAGTAACATTGATATGTCGGCATCTGTTGGCTGGGGTAAACAAAAAAACAACAAAAAAACATGTAATGTATTTCAATGCGTTTAAGAGGGCAGTTCACACAAACTACTTTGGGCTGTGTTGTTTGTTTGTTTTAAAATATTAAAAACTAAAATAACTACAAAAAACCTAGGCCTATACAAGATTCATGTTTATGATGTTTAAGATCCATTTTTTTAATAATAATTAAAAAAAAAACATGTCAAGAGTGTCAGAACAATAAAACAATGTTTTAATACTAATTATTTTGCATGCAAGGCTTTTAAGCCCTCATATATGAGAGGCTACATGGAACATTTGTATTTAAAAATAAGAATAATTAATAATAATAATAATAATGTCACACCGCAGAGCTATTTCAAATTAACTAAATGTAATTAAAATTAAAACATTTGATACTAAACATTTGAGCCTAAAATCTTGTAGATATTTAAAAAAAAAAAAAAAAAAAAAAAAAAAAAGAGGTCCATTGACACATTATCCATCAACTACCCACTTTTCAATAATGGTTACTTGCGGCATTTTCCTGCAAATACAGCAGTGACCATATGGATCAGCCTAGGGGCTGCTGTACAAATGCACAGATATTTTACTCACTTCACGACTCGAGGATAATTTCATATCAGCGAATGCAAACAGGCATCAGAGAAGTGATACCAGGCATACTGCACGGCATAATAGACATATGTGCATTTAAAAAAAAACATACATCCCATATGCTGTCAGTCAAAAAGTGGGAGAGAGAGAAACAGGGAAGGAATAAAGGGTGCACAGACAGACAGAAAGTGTCTAAATGAGCTGGTGGGGGGGGGGGGGATGTCAAGGATCCGTGGTCCTTCATCTTTGCAGTAGAGCAAATACATCTCGCAGTATAGCAACAGACAGCTGCAACCACTTCCAAATGCACTCAAACTTAGATCAGTGTAAGAATTGTCAACACACACCGAATCATATGAAGATAACACAGCCAGCTGCCACGAGAGAGAGAAAGAGAGCATAAGAGAGAGATCGTTGCATAGAAATGGAATTTGTTGCATTTGCACGAGTGTCTCTCCCTTGGGGTCCTCGGATGAAAAGCATGCAAGACAACGCTTAACATATTTGCTTACAGATGACAAGCCGGTACTGATTTCATTTAAGTCAGGCTTTTGTCTGAAATGAAGACAAGGAGTACTGAATAATATTTGTTACACAGACTGACAAATGTTTCCGTCTGTACGGATGAGTGTTTCATCAATTTGAAACGGCCTCCGAGATCCCCCAAGGTGCTCGTCCGCCAGCGAGCCGAGTTAGTCGGAAGGTTCCTTTAATTGTCACCATTAGATTGAGATAAAACCTGTCATTCTCATTTATACAAACAATCCCAAGAGGCCCGGGCCACTTACACGGCTAACGCATCAACAGCATTGTCTTGTGCTAACACTAAGCGCCTAGCATCAAAATCTGTCCAGAGAAATACCTGTATACATAGTACACTGGACGATATATTACTGTGCATTGTTATATTTGCGCGACTATCAGTGGGAAAGACAGCTTTACGTTATTTACATTCAGTCACGAGCAAATGTGGAGTTACGCAACAATGCAGAACGAAAAGTGTCCCAAACTTGCTAGATATATTTGCACGGCTTTCACTAGAAAAAATTGCTTTACGTTATTTATGCGTTATGTGAAAATGAAGAACTTAACATGTCCCATTCTAACTATTATGGGATGTTATAAGAAACAAAAACAAAACAATGCTGCATTAAAACAGAATTCAACTTGAGTGTGTATATCAGCTGTTTTACAACGGCTTTGAATGTGACTTCCATTCCAATCAGAATTTAGAATCAAATAGGGCTGTGTCGAGACAATCAAATATCGATGTATCGCGATAACTTTTCTCACGATATTGTATCGCTACTTAAATCTATGTATCGTGACATATCGTGATATTTTCAGTTCAGTCCGAGACGCTTCTATGAGGCACGAAAGGGGCAAACTGATCCTGCGAGATTCATGGTTTCTCTCACGGACATGCTGGACCTCTCTCACGCGTTTGGATCTAGGGCCGGGCAAAAATATAGATTTTCTACTTAATCTTCATTTGTACGATGTCAATGTCAATTCTTTAAATGCTAAGATCGCTCTTTCTTTCTATCTGCAATCCCCAACAATCAGATGTGCGTAAATTCTTCCCATTTGCTTCAAACAATTTCTGAGATTAGCCATATATCACACATAGCATGGATGCTGTAAATAAGCCATTCGACTAAACAAAAACTACTGTCAAAATCCATGTCACAAGTCTTAAAGGGACAGTACCATTTTAGCACTTGTTCTACATATCTAAGTAAATACTAGTAAATAGTACACATTAGGCATGTAAACAACAAACATGTAACGGTATACTGTATATAGGCAATATAATATATGCATTTTCAATACATCATGTTTATTGACGTAATACACGGACTACATTTTTAAAAATGATGAACTGCCCCAAAATGATGAAAAACTAACAATAAAATACAATTTGTAAAATTGATACTGTATGTCCGTAATTTAACAAGTTAGAAGGTCCCCTGTATAATGAATAACAGCATTAGCTGAAAGAGCATTTATTTCATACTGTCTGCAAGCAAAATGGACATTATATCTGAACTATACCAAAATTAATTGAAATTAAAAATTGAAATCGAACCGTGATATTGTGATGTATTGCGATATATCGAATCGTGACTTGTATCGCAATACGTATCGTATCGTGAGGCGGCTGGTGATACTCAGCCCTAGAATCAAAGCAATCCTTTTATAATATTGTACCATTTACAATGGTTATTTCAATTATTTTTTTCGAAGTGTTACATAACATGAAGCTGTTTTTGCATTAATGCGAGAATTATCATTTATTTGTTATAAATAATATTATCTGTTGGTTTGTATCCATGAAATTCCACATTAAAAATTTAAAATAATCAAACAAGATGGAAATATTTTTAATTTGTTACGTTTTTAATCCAACAGACTATCCAAAAAAAGGCATTGCCACATAATTTTTACTATATAAAGCATTTTTAATTTTTCAGAACTATATAGTGATTTACACTTTTATCTTTATCTGACAAAACTAATTTCTCTGCTTTTCAGTGTCTGTTACTAGGATCTCTGCAGGAATATTTTGCAGTCTGCTTTGTTCTTATACAGACACATGAGAAGGAATTAGTAAGGTTAAAACCTACTGTTCAGTAAAACAAAAACACATAGTACAAAACTATAAAACCAACATTGTTCCATGATAACATGTCCCACAAATAACAGCCTGATGATGCATTTGCTGAAAAATAATATACCTGTCGAATATGTGCATCAAAACAGCACTAGAATTATGCATACAGATCTCTAATACACCTGATCAGTCTTAATGACTTTTGTTGGTGCAACCTAATATATTCAGGTTGATTTAGTCATTTTAGATAATATAGGCTAATAGGCTATATGGATAATATAAGTATTTCTTAAAGTCCACATGACTGACAGTCCTTTTCACAACTATAGTACATTTTATCTGAAGCCTGAAAGTGCTAATGGCCAAATATGAATATGTGAAAGAGCAATTTGAAAACTTTAACAAAGCTAAACGGGATGAAATTTAAATCTACATATTCAAAAACACTGTATCTCGTCCAAATAAAACGGGTCATTTTACTTCATGTACAATGTTGCTACCTCACTCCTGCCAATTTGTAACACACCTGACGAACAAGCAAATGTAATCTGAAGTCAACAAGAATGCCTTTTGTCGATTTATATTATGCTTACTGTATGTAACAGATTACCACATTGTGCAATCATTTGCAAAAAAGAATGTGTGCTTAATCCAATAAACAGTTTAACACAGACAGTGAAATGCAAATGATAGTTTATTCCAAAGGCAAGGATATTATGAACATTACAGTTAACACGATCACTATATGTTTGCATCTTGTCAAAATATTGCCAAAACGAAAGCAGTCTAATTGTGTGCATGCGTCTGCTAATTGCCACATCAGTGGCGCATTTGCGCGTAGCCTCGATGTCTTTCCATTGGTCCGTGTGTGTATAAAGGACTGCCTGTAGCCTTGTGCTAGAATGTCAACACCAGATACATCAAGAAAAGAAGGTGATGAAAAGGGGAGGGGTCAGCGCCTGTCACCGCGCACACCACAAAACTCAACATGAGGTTTCATGTCAATCCCACGGACTCACGCACACACAGCTACACATGTGCACAAGCTCATGCAAACTGGCGTGCTGCGCAATAAGGAGTGTGTGAAGCTGTCGTGTCGTTTAACACGCTTGGGGTTAAATCAGGACCAATAAGAGCCTTTTCACAAGTCAGCTGCTAGCCGTATCACTTCAAGCACCAACCTAGCACATCACTTAGTTAAAATAAAGTATCATATTAAAAGCTTTAAGTAAGATTTCCTAATAATAATTCAACTCATATCTGCAGTATGTTACGTTAGATAATGTCTAAATAAGGTCACCGATAGCTGTGGTGTTAATATAAACCTGTGAAAATGGAATATTACACATTTAATGGCTTATTAGACCGCCTCACAGGGGGAAAAAAAACACATGCTCAGTGTCCACTTTGATTAAAAAACACCACAGAAAAACACTCTACAGTAATGAAAATGCCTGTGATGTAGTGCATGTCTCTACTGATAGATCCCCAGAGTTGAAGAGGTTTGAAAAACACACTTCAGACTTAGCCATGCAATTTTAATTGTGTTTTTAAAGTACATAATGCAAATGAAAAGGGGCATACAGGATTTCATTATCATCGCTACGACCGAGAAATGGAGAGAAAGAGATTTGAGTTTGGTTTCTGAACTGTAAATGACAAAATGTCATTTCTTTCAAATAAATCAACATTTTAGTTGTCTTGAAAAGCCAAACAGTGGCACGTAACTGTCAACAAATCAATAGTTTCTGACCTCGACTCTCGAATCTGACAATATCGGCAGAACTGCAAGTCAGAGCTTAAAAAATAGCCTAAATATTCACAAGTAGATGAAGGGCACATGTCAAAAATTCATGCAAATAGTGTTTAAGAACTACATCAAATGTCTATGTAACTGATGGATGAATTCCCATATTCAGGGGGAGAAATGCATGTGGCCACATACAGTAATTCGTTCTGGTGACTTCTCTATGCCAGCTTCGTGTTTTATACTGTAAACAATAAATATATGAAGTCGTCACCTTAAAGCACAAATGATCTAATCTGACCCTTAAAATGACTTTTGTTGGTGTAACCCAATAAATCCAGTTCATTTAGATGTTACTACATCAAGCACACTTTTAGGTTATTTGACAAAACATTCTGCCAGTACTGGGGAGACGAAGACGAAGAAGAAAGAGATTTTGAATATCATGCCAACTATTCCTTAATAAACTTAATTTTGATTTATCACTAATTGTTTTGCGTTTAAATGAAATGGTGTACACATTAAAAACAAAACTAAATAAATAGCTCTCAATTTATAGCCATAAACTGGCAAGGCTGAGTTGAAACCCAAACATTAGCTGATTTTGAAAAGAAAAAATATCAAAAGTCGTATTAAATATTATATATCTTTTATTCGCATTTCTTGACAAAAATACGTTTATGAGTCGCTAATTATTATTTTGACAACATGTTGTTGACATTGTGACAACTTATATATATATATATACTTGTGTATCAATCCGAGCCCATTTACACAACTTTAATATCATAACTCTTTTTGGATGAAGCTATATCTATTTTTAATACTTAAATGCGACCCTAATAAGTAAAATAAGAGAAAAACGCATTGTTTATCTGCATTCTAACAGGTTATGTGATTAAAATCGAGCATGTATCTCATCACTAAAACACACACCATGCACGAGCACCCACACTAGTATGCTAAAAATAAATAAAATCAACGTACCATGTACACTGGAGCTAGTAATCATCTTTTTCAAAGGCGAAAACAGGGGAGGAAAAGCCGAATGTGAATTCCATAGGTTCTTACAGCCACTTTTTCCCTCTCCACTATCGGATTACACTGCTGTGAAAACCAGGGGCCTTTTCGTCAGGTATTCATTTAACCTACATGCATATAATTAAGAAGGCAAAACCAACAAAAGCGTTTGGACAACATGTGAGGAGGAGAGAGAGACAGAGACAGAGACAGAAAAAAAAAAAAAAAAAAAAACATGACCAAAGACAGCAAGCTCATGCCATAATGGGTTTAAAATACAATATATTGCCTTCAAAAATGACATGATGTCATTATACTTTAAAAACACGTTTCCCATCAAAAAAAAAGTTACGTCTCAGAAAATACGCATTTGCTAAACGGCAATAAACTTTTTTAAGGAAATTATGCATGTATAATTCGGCGATTTTTTTTTTTATTTTATAATTTTTTTTTAAGTGTGCACTGGAAAGTTACTTTGAAACAATTCCAACCCCACCCCACTCTCACTTTCCAATGCACGACCAAATACTGCCATAATTAATCATATTCAACAATTACTGACCAATGTCAAACTTCATCCGTCTGGAGATTTTAAATCCCGCTGCATGTCCAAAAACGTCTCGTGTTCAAAAACCAGCCCTTGGATTTAGATTAGGACAGAGAAAGATTCATTTTCTGAATGTGATGCACGGACAGGGCATGCAGTGCGATCAAAGCAGGCGCTCCTCTCCTGTAGTCCAGCGCCGCTGCTTTTTAAATTCTTAATATCGCCGTGTTAACTCTTACCTGTTTGTGTGACAGGGTAAGCACACGGGTTAAAGCGGCATCGATCCGACGGGCTCGCTGATGAACGCGTGTGCGGGTTAAGCGCAGATGCTGGCGATTTGAAACCATTCCAAGTTAGTATGGGGAAGACTGACCACTGCCTCTGCCATGTTGGAATTTCAAACCCCAAACAGCTGCTCTGGTGAAGCACAGCGTGCCGCAGATTGCGCATGCGTCCTACGCGAGAGCCAAATTCAAGCAGGTCAGAGATTTGCTTAAACACTCAGAGGACACTGAAATGATTTTTTTTTTAGATTACGGGCACTATGGGGACCTTTTTGTCAATGTAAATGGGTTGTACATAACATTTAAATAAAATAATGTAAAGTAAGTACATATAATATCCCTGCGGGAGTGCTAAATTCAAAATCAGATTTGGCAGATTCACGATCAGAAGGGTGCAAAGCGCACTGTCTTGTTAGAGTACTCGGAAAGGAATTATTAGTTTTTGGAATGAATATTAACTTATTTTCACTGCAAATCATGTGTATGTAACTTCTAAACTAAAATAAGTATATGTGATGTCAGTACCATTTCAGACCATTCTGAGGGGTATGGTCTCCTCTTTGGCACCCTCCCAGCAGATAGCACCCTAGGCGACCGCCTAGTTCGCCAATGCTTAGAAACGGCCCTGTATGATGTGTAATATTATACATTACATACAATAATATCCTCAATATCCACCATTTTCCTGACCAACCACTGGGCGGCGCCATGATGATTCTTATTAGCTGTGTCCCAAATAGGGATGGGCGATACCACTTATTTTGTTTTCGGTCCGATACCAAGTACTTTTAGGCCAGTATCACCGATATCGATACCAATACTGATACCTCTATTAAATTTAATTTTTACGAATGTTTTGGATAAAATTAGCAGCTTTATTATTACTTAATTTTATATTTTTATTTATGGGCCTAAACAGAAAATTAAACCTCAAAATTAACCATAGATATTATTATATGGTTACTATTACTAAAACCAAGTTACCATATGGATACTACAGTAATGCTGTATTAATACCATGGTTAATTGTATCAAAACCTTGGTTACTGCAAAAAAAATAAAACATGGTTACTACAGTCATGGTTAATATAATATTACTACAGTAAATCCATCGTAAGTTTTCATAAGGGTATCATTTATTAATGAGGATTAAAGATCATTATCAATGTTTTAACAACTCTGAATTTAAATAAACCTGTAAAAATAGTCAAACAAGCCCATTAAATTACATATCATGGCTAGGTTTTTCATTACTTAGTGTGAATAACTCCAGATGCTGTTTTTCTGTCATTACCTCAGGAATGCACTGCTCCCTCTTTGAACTAGCGCTATGACTGAAAGGGTGAGCGCTGTCTGTGACTGCTAGTGTATCTTAGCATTTCTGCACGTCAAGATGAGCGGAAGAAAAAATAGTTCCGGTGCCATGCAACAATTCGCTTATATAATTCTTTTTTTTTTCCCCACTTCAAAGCATATGAGATGCATTAATATTCATGTAATCTAAATAATAAAATCACTTGTTAAAAAAAACAAACATCAGAACTGATATTTTTATGTGAGGATCGATATTCTTGATACCACATCAGTATTGGAAGTATAGATACTTTATTATCAATCCGCCCATCCCTAGTCCCAAATGACGCACTATGCAGTATGCACTTAAAAATCCCCCTCATTTTTTCCATAGACAAACTGATTTTCAATGATAACTTATAAACCTTTAAAGACAGACCTACAGTGAGATACAAGGTTGTTCATCGATGATGTATGCTTCCATTGAAGCCATCCGTCTGCGTTATTTCAACTTTATTGTTTAAAAATCGCATTTCATAGCCGAATTCATGGTAAACAACTACATTACCCAT
Source organism: Myxocyprinus asiaticus (assembly GCF_019703515.2). NCBI lineage: Eukaryota > Metazoa > Chordata > Actinopteri > Cypriniformes > Catostomidae > Myxocyprinus > Myxocyprinus asiaticus. The sequence continues at coordinate 48,019,468 of NC_059353.1, read as the reverse complement.
GGTCCAGCAGAGAAAACTTCACCAATCAGAGAACTGTGGCCAATGAAACCCGTGAAACGTGCCTCAGAGCGACCGCCCACTCCCATGATGTACTGTGAATGAATCGAGTCTGAGTCTTCACCCTTAAACTACTTCTCTTTTTGTACATATGGGAATATTTTGCAATAACGTAAAATATGTTGTTTCTATACTTATAATTAACCACCTAAAAATCTATAGTTTTATATATTCCCATCATTTTTTATTAAATGACATAATTCACAATGCTTCATGGGATTGCAGTACATGCCCTCATGAAAGACGGTAAGTACACAGTCTTGTACCTTGTCTTTTTGATTTTCAAATACTTTTTGTCTCAAAACAAAGTTTGTGATGTTGTGATTTACCTTGGAGCTGGTTGGTTTGGTCCATGGCTTACAACTCTTTTAGGATGGATTTTATGAAATGTCTAAAAATGAATGGGAAAAATACTTCCGGAACCCAGATGGCTGAATAAGTGGGCATGCACTGTTGCACTCTAAATACACTGTGGGTGCTTCTCATTTCCTAAATTTGTGCATCCTCGTTTCCTCGCTCCTCCATCCTTCAGCCCATGACCCAGAAACTGATCATAGTCCGCCATGATTGAGGACGTATCGATTCTCTGAATGCACCACGAGGAGGCGAGGATCGAGGAAGCTTCCCCGAGGACGCTTGAGCGAGGAAACATAGGAGCATCCTATACGGAAGACTTTTTGGTCGAAGCACCTGACGCACGTATTAATTCTCCTCCCCCTTTGAATCTGACGCAATAGTTTTAATTAATATACTGTATCACCTTTGCCGTTAAAATAAACCACAACTGACACATACTTCAACAGTGCATATTGAATTAATTGGATTTATTTTTATTGTATTTTTTTTTCTCCCCTTTTCTCTTCAATTTGGAATGCCCAATTCCCAATGCGTTCTAAGTCCTCGTGGTCACGTAGTGACTCGCTTCAATCCGGGTGGCGGAGGACGAATCTCAGTTGCCTCTGCGTCTGAGACCGTCAATCCACGCATCTTATCACGTGGCTTGTTGAGTGCGTTACCGCGCCCCACTGAGAGCGAGAACCACATTATAGCAACCACGAGGAGGTTACCGCATGTGACTCTACCCTCCCTAGCAACCGGGCCAATTTGGTTGCTTAGGAGACCTGGCTGGAGTCACTCAGCATGCCTCGCGACTCCAGGGGTGGTAGTCAGCGTCTTTACTCGCTGAGCTACCCAGGCCCCCCAATTAATTTGATTTATTATGTATATAGTTTCAGAAGTTTCTTTCACTGTTTCATTACTGAAACAGTTAAAGAAGTGCATCATCCGGATACACATAGTACACTTCTTTTGTTGAACTTTCAGTGTTAACATACTACTTGCACAACTGACACTTCAAATTGGCGTAAAATAGTGTAGAAGTGTGCGGTTTGGGACACACCTATTGTCTCCATGAGAACCAATGTAAAAACTACAGAAAAGAGTGATACACACGGGAAACAACAACCATTTTAAGTGTTAGTTGGAGTAAAAATTAGTTCAGGTTCAACTTGTGCAGTTGTTGGCTGTCATAACAACTCAAAATAGATAAAAGGATAGTTCACCCAAAAATAAAAATTATCTCATCATTTACTCACCCTCATGCCATCCTAGATGTGTATGACTTTCTTTCTTCTGCTGAACACAAATGAAGATTTTTAGAAGAATATTTCAGCTCTGTTGGTCCATACAATGCAACTGAATGGGTACCAAAACTTTGAAGCTCCAAAAGCACATAAAGGTAGCATGAAAATAACCCAAAATTCTCCAGTGGTCAAATCCATGTCTTCAGCAACGATATAATAGTTTGTGGGTGAAAAACAGATCAATGTTCTGAATCGGAACACTTACACGTATATGACGTGTAAAACATGCACACGATATTACCACGCTGCAGTCTTAGTCAGGGGCGCCTTAATGCATGGGCTTATACAGGCTGAAGCCCAGGGGCCTACAACTCCCATGGGGTCCTGATCGTGGCCATGGGGCCCATTTCCCCCATCCATGTTCGCTGGAGGATCGCGTTTAAGCGCTTTCAGTGGGAGACACGGTTGTTGACATGGTGACAGTGCGCAACCGTTAAAGGTGTCCGTGTAGTAATATTGTAGTAACCATGTTTTTAGGCGGAAGCCATAGTTTTAATGCAATTTACCATGGTGTTACCACAATAATATGGTGTTAATATAGTAACCATATTTGATTTTTTGGTTATGATTTTACTACAAAATACTATGGTGAAACTATAGTTACTGTAGTAAAACAATGGTTATTTTTTGTAAGGGAAGGTTAGGGTTTTGTTTAGGGGTAGGAATTGGTGTAGGGTGTCTGTGGGACTCTAAATAAAACCAATAAACACATTGCAGTGATACCCTGTTTGTATTTAATTAGGGGTGCATATAGTATCTAACACTATTTGCACTTATTGCAAATAAGAAGTTTTTTGTTGCTTTATAAGTGATGTCTTATATCTTTAACCAAAATGGTTCTCAACCTTTTTGACTCCAAGGCACCCTGCTATATTGGTGGTTTTTAATCAAGTTATCAAGTTTAAAACAGCTTTCTTCCAAATCCTCCCCCATTTTCCATTGGTCATATAAACAGATAGTCCCTCCCCAAACTCATGCCATTGGTTAAATGGATGCTCAAATAAACAGAATTCTATTGTGATGGCCGCAGTATTTGCACTTTTTGGCTAAATCAACAGATAAATGGCTTATCTATGTGTCTAATATTATAGCACCCAAAACTTTTTTTTTTTTTTTTGTAAAGCAATAAATAAATAAAAACACATAACTCTAGATATTAAAACTTTATGGTGAATAAATCCTCTTTCGCTAGTTTGGATTTAAAAATGAAGGGCAAATCTTGATGTGTCTTCTTAAAAGGAATCATATTTTAGTTTGACACCTTGTCGTATATAACACCTTGACAAAACCACTCCGTGCCTCTTCTCTGTCGTGTCCCAGTGCTATTTTGACAATCCAGAGGGATCCAGCTGAGGACCTGGCGTTGAGACACATGATGTCTACTGTGGAACCCATAGTCCCAGCATAACCTCCAGGATTCGTGTGCTGGGGCCTTGGGTTGATGCATCGATCTGGCCCTGAGCGTTCCCCGATGAGTTTGCAAGCCATTTCCAGCACAGCCTCAAAGCCTTTGGAGATTTCTGCCCATTGGCAGCCGGCGCCACTCCATTCATCCTTTCTAACAAATGGCCGCTGTCCACACTCCAAGGTAATAATTACCGTACCACTTCAGGCTCTGATCGGTGGATACCAACTGAGTCTCTCTTTCTTTTGTTGCGTCACAAATTTTGATTTGATAGAGTCCCACCACACCTTGTAGCCCTCATTGTGTTTGAACAATATGGATGTGATAAGGGTAGAAGAAATGTGCAGTTTAGAAGAATACAAAAAAAAGAGCATCCGATAAAATGCTGCAGACACGTATAGTGAACTGGACCTGACTAGAGAAAAAAATTTCTCTGTTCCAAAACCTAGTGAGCTGCCTCACTGCCTACTGTACATAGACAGCTGCCTTCTAAGGAACCAAGATAACCCTAACCTAACCCTAAAATTCCCCTGTTTATTTTGGTGCATTCAAGTCATGTCGGAATGATCGTCTTTACGAGTTGAGCACACATTATGTCATAATTACCAGTGAGGAACTCTGGATTTTCTTTGAGCCCTGACTTTCTGAGTTGGGGTGTGTATCGAATAATAGAAAATAAGACTAATTTAGCTGCTTTATGAGACGACAGGTGTGTACAACAAAACTACATTTCTTATCATTATATGTTGCAGGTCAAGAATGATAAAACGCATCAATTACACACCTTATATTCTTAGCTATTCATTTTGTTGCATTAGTGCTAAAAAGCTTCGTCTTTGTCAGTAAGTGAAAAAGATGAGAAAGAAATATTAAATAGTAAAATCACATCGTATTTACGACTTTCGACCACAGAAGTAAAAACTTCCCAGGAGGACTTGACTCAGCAGTTGAGCGGGACTATTTGATTGTCAGACCAAAAGCAGTTCAGTGGCACAGAAATGATACACTTCAGCTTTAAATCCTTTCCAATTGATTTTCCCTCATAATCAGCACAGAACATGCCAAAAGTCCAACTGATCTCACAGTGAAAAAATAGGTTGACCTTTCTTTAGCTAAAATCGGTCTGTGCGGGGGCCTGGGTAGCTCAGCGAGTATTGACACTGACTACCACCCCTGGAGTCGCGAGTTCGAATCTAGGGCATGCTGAGTGAGTCCAGCCAGGTCTCCTAAGCAACCAAATTGGCCCGGTTGCTAGGGAAGGTAGAGTCACATGGGGTAACCTCCTCATGGTCACCATAATGTGGTTCTTGCTCTTGGTGGGGCGCGTGGTGAGTTGTGCGTGGATGCCGCAGAGAATAGCATGGGCCACCACTTGCGCTACATCTCCGCAGTAAAGCACTCAACAAGCCACGGGATAAGATGCTTGGATTGACGGTCTCAGATGCGGAGGCATCTGAGATTCATCCTCCGCCACCTAGATTTAGGGGCCACCATGAAGACTTAGAGCGCATTGGGAATTGGGCATTCCAAATTGGGGAGAAAAGGGAAGAAAATCCAAAAAAATGAAATACCCAAACCAACATGGAGGACAAAACCTGCAAAAATAATAGATAAATAAATACACAAATACATAAATAAATAAATACATAAATCCACATATTTCTGCATGAATAAATATATTAAATAAATAAATATATTAATTAAATGTCAGGAGATATACAAATAAATAAATAAATGCACCCATTAATGCAAAAATAATTCAGTATAAAAGACAAATAAATTAGGGAAATGCAAAATTGAAAGTCTATACTTCTATATTTCTTTAGTCATTCATTTATTGTCTGCATGTTGTTCCATAATTATTTTTTCTTCACGCAACATGAATGATTAAAGTAATATAGAAATATAGACTTAAAAATTTACTTTTACTTTTGCATTTCCTTTAACATTTTTGCATTTCCCCAACCATTTATACATGTTTTATATTGTATTATTTTGGCATTAATTGGTCCATTTATTAGTTAATTAACTAATTTAATTGTTTGTATATCTTCTTGCACATTTAATTATTTATATATTTATTTATGCACAAATATGCAGATTTTTTTTATTTATTTGAGTATTTATTATTTTTGCAAGTTTTGTCCTCCAAACCTAACCCAACCATCAGTAGAGTAAAAATGTTATGTTATAGGGAAAAATGGAGCCTCTAAATCACACTCGTCACTGATTATGCAAACGCGATTACTACCTGGCAAATGCGGGATCCAAACCCAGGTCTCCAACACTGCTGACACATTGCGTATCTGGTCGCGTCACAAGAAGGGTAAACACACTGGAGCCGATGCAAAAATGTTTGATAGGAGATGCCGCTCGTCGGTAAGTCACATTGGAACTCGACTCCCAATTGAATCCAAAAGAATTTCACCTTAGTATGTTGTTAAGTCAACAACGTGATACTCTAATATTCATAAAAAATATTAGATAATTATTGGGTGAAATAGTCAATTTGTAATTAGTTTAGATTATATTACAACTATTTGTTTATTGATATTTCCTGGTAGCCTATATGTGAATATGAAATGAATTATAGATACATTTACTGTATAATCAACATTTGTCTCTCTTCCTCCACCATCTTTCATTTATTATATCACTGTGCTCGTCGCAATGCATAATGGGATTGCCCTCAAGGGATACAAGCAATGCTGCCTGAGAAATTGTCCAAAACAAGGTATCTTAAAAGGTTTTGCATTGGGAAGGCACCGTGATGCCTTAAAATGCTGCCTACGTAAGCAGCTTACTAGGATTTGAAATAGAACAATATGAGTGAGAGAGAAAGACACAGTAAGCTCGGCCAGTACTGTAGATGCAATCAGGACAGTTATTAATCTCCAGGTTGTCAGTGTTAGAAACTGCTGAAGAAAAGCCGCCCATTAGTATTGGTGTTGCTCTACCTGCGCACTACACAGGCACAGGAGAGCCCGGCTGTCTGCTGCCTTCCACCATCACTCTAAGGACGAGAGGTCAGCGAGAAAACAACCGCTGTGTAGACTCCAGCCAGAGCAGCCGCCATTGTCTCCCAGCCGCATATGAGAAAGTTCTCTCTGCGCCTTTTGTCCTTGTGTCAGCAGGCAGGACATTCTAAATTATTTTGCTCAGCTGCCTCTCTGAACTCTTGCTACGGCACGTCAACACACACATCATCCAGGCACACGCGCACACACATATCGTGGACGTGCCCTCACATCCACCACAAACCCACTAAAACACAAATACACACATAAGACCATCACACATAACACACTAACATAACATTGGCTAACATAACAGTTTCCTGTTACTGTATTGATTAGTTAGTAAATTGGTAATTATTGTACACAGTACACAGAAGAAATTATATATATATATATATATATATATATTATTATTATATTTTCTAGCATATTTAGTCATTTGAACTTGTTGAATCAAAAACTGACGTGAATGAAAATGAGGTTATGAGGGATATAACTTGGTGTCAAACAGCTAAATATTCAGTAAAAATATGGGTTTAAAAATTAGACCATAAAGAAATAGTTCATCCAAAAATTTATGTCATCATTTACTCACCATCATGTTGTTCCAAACACATATGACTTTCTATCCTCTGTGGAACACAAGAGGAGCCATTAGCCAGAATGTTAGCCTCAGTCACAATTCACTTTCATTGCATCTTTTTTCAATATAATAAAAGTGATTGGTGACTGTGGCTTACTTTCTGCCTAACATCTCTTTATGTTTCACTTAGGAAAGAAAGTTATATGGGTTTGGAACAACATGGTTTATTTAAGAATAAGATTAAGAATATTCATTTTTGGGTTTACTAACCATTAAGACAGTATAAAATAAAGCATTATGCATGTTCCCTGAGATGAAGGGAACGAGACATTGCTTCATGCTGACGCAAAGGGGAAATTCCTTTTCCGACAACCTAGTTGAAACCCTTCTACAATAACGGCAATTATAAGATTGGCCATGGTGTTTAAGCCCCGGCCTTTTAGGCACGAAGCTGTCTGGTATATAAGCGGGTGCGAAAATACCATTTCTCCGAATTTTCTGACTGAGGGACAAAGAGCACATCGCTCGCACCTCAAAAAACTCTGAGTCTGTAGTGCGGCCAGCTTACGCAATGTCTCATTCCCTTCATCTCAGGGAACCGAGGTTACATACGCAACCAAGACGTTCCCTTACGATTACAGTTCACTCGACATTGCGTTATGCTGACGCAGTTAAGTTTGACATTAAAACTTTATGTTTACTGTTCAGCCGGTTCTTGCCTCCTCCTTGCCCGACCTTGAACTGTTACAGAACTATAGTCATATAGTATGAAAGTTTTATTTACAATGAAATTGCTTGTGACTTTATGGTAAATTACAATTATGCCTGAATGCAGGAGGTTGTGTAAAATGACAGGAGATCCCGTACTTAAGGGAACAAGTTTATGTTTGGCCAACGAAATAGCAAGCGCTCTTGACAGAGAAGACTTGCGAAGAGAAAGATGTTACGTCTAGGTTATAAAACCTTGTGAATGTGTTTTGAGAAGACCAACCTGCTACAAAACCTATGTCTTGTAAGAACACACCGTTCATCCATGCCCATGAAAAGGCCATGCCTCTAGTTGAGTGTGCTTTAACACCAATTGTGCAATTCACACCCTGCGACTCGTATTAACGATCCAGTGAGAAAGTCTTTGCTTGGAGATGGACATTCCTTTTGTGCATCCTCCATAGCACACAAAGATCTGGTCAGACAGTCTGAACTGGCGGATGTGCTCAAAGTATGTGTGTAGCACTCGCACAGAGCATAAAAAATGCAATGACTGTTCCTCATCCAAATTAAATGGAGGAGGGAAAAAGGCTTGAAGGTGAACCACCTGATCTCTGAGTGGCATGGATAAAAACTTAGGCATATAGCATTTTCTGGGTTTGATGGTGGCTTTTGAAAGACCTGGACCAAAAAGGAAAGGAAAACAGCCGATATCTCCAGGCGGTTGATGTGCTACACCCTCCTCGCACCTTTCCAGGTGCCAAAGGCTGGGCGTCCTTCACACAATGCACTCCAACCTGCGTTGGAAGCATCCGTGGTCACCACTTTCTGCCTGAAAACCTGCCCCAGCATGACACCTTGCATGTAGAAAGCAGGAGCTGTCCAAGGTGCCATAGCAGCTAGAGAGCGGCGAGATATAGCGATGTGCATGTGTCCTTGGTGCCAGGCATGCCCTGTCACATGGTGCTTGAGCCAGTCCTGAAGAGGTCTCATGTGTAAAAGACCTAATGGAATGATGGCGGATGCCTCCGCCATAAGCCCCAATGCTTTTTGAAACAGCTTCAGTGGAAGTGATCTCCCCAGTTTGAACTGAGACAGACACTGGAGAATAACCTGAACTTGCTCGCTCGTGAGATGCGCACGCTCACTCATGGTGTCAAGACGGACTCCCAAAAAGGAGATTTGTTGGCTGAGGGAGAGCGTGCTCTTCGCCCAGTTGACATTGAGGTCCAGGCTGTTCAGATGTTGGCGCAATAAGTCCCTGTGCTGGCATAACAGAGCCTCTGATTTGACCAGTAATAGCCAATCGTCAAGGTAATTCAAAATGCGCACACCGCTCAGTTTCAGAAGGGCGAATACCACATCTATGCACTTTGTGAATGTGTGAGGAGCCAGGGAAAATCGAAGGGCAGGACTTTGAATTAATATGCGGTTCCCTCGAATGCGAATCTCAAAAACATCCTGTGATGTGGTACAATTTGTATATGAAAATATGCGTCTTTCAGATCTATCAACACAAACCAATCGCATGTGCGGATGTGCGATAAGATCCGTTTCTGAGAAATCATTTTGAACAGGTGCTTTGCAAGTGCACGATTCAAATGTCTCAGATCTAAAATCGGCCAAAGCCCACTGTCTTTCTTTGGGACAAGAAAATAATGGCTGTAAAACCCTTTGCAGGCTGGACAATCTGGAACAAGCTCTATCGGGTTCTTTGAGATAAGATTGTGTATTTCAGCTAGTAACACTGGTGCATCTTCTGTTGCAAATTTTGGTGGTGCTGAGGCAGCTGGCTAGGGGTTTTTAGCCGGGCGCTGTCCCGAGACAGAGCGTGAGTGAGCCGGTTGGTATGAAGTACTGCTCTGTTTTGGCATAAAATGTCTCATAGCCTGCGAGTGTTGCTGAGCCGTAACGTAGCACTCTGTAAACCCATCCATAGAGCTGTCGAATAGGCCACCTGGAGGCACTGGAACATCAAAGAAGGTGGCTTTTCCACGTCATGCATTTCTGTGAGGGTCAGCCAGATGTGACGATCCAGGACCACCAGGTTGCCCTTTGATTTGCCAATGGCCTGTGCAGTGACTTTAGTGGTCCGCAGCGCTAAGTCTGTAGCGGTGCAGAGCTCTTTAAACATCTCTGGATCATAGCCTTGCTCCTCCATTTGCTTGAGGAGCTTAGCTTGGAAAACTTGGAGCACTGCCATCGCGTGGAGTGCTGAACCAGCTTGGTTTATATATATATACTTTTGACTGCCAGTGTGTGTGTGTGTGTGTGTGTGTGTGTATATATACATATATATATATATACAGTATATACACACTGGCAGTCAAAAGTTTGGAATAATGTACAGATTTTGCTCTTATGGAAAGAAATTGGCACTTTTATTGACCAAAGTGGCATTCAACTGATCTCAATGTATAATCAGGACATTAATAACATGAAAAAATACTATTACAATTTGAAAAAAAAAATAAAAAATCAGAACTTCTTAAACTACTTCAAAGAGTTCTCATCAAAAAATCCACCACATGCAGCAATGACATCTTTGCAGATCCTTGACATTCTAGCTGTCAGTTGTCCAGATACTCAGGTGACATTTCACCCCACACTTCCTGTAGCACTTGCCATAGATGTGACTGTCTTGTCGGGCACTTCTCACGCACCTTACAGTCTAGCTGATCCCACAAAAGCTCAATGGGGTTAAGATCCATAACACTCTTTTCCAGTTATCTGTTGTCCAATGTCTGTGTTTCTTTGCCCACTCTAACCTTTTCTTTTTGTTTTTCTGTTTCAAATGTGGCTTTTTCTTTGCAATTCTTCCCATAAGGCCTGCACGCCTGAGTCTTCTCTTTACTGTTGTACATGAAACTGGTGTTGAGCAGGTAGAATTCAATGAAGCTTTCAGCTGAGGACATGTGAGGCATCTATTTCTCAAATTAGAGACTCTGATGTACTTAACCTCTTGTTTAGTTGTACATCTGGCCTTCCACATCTCTTTCTGTCCTTGTTAGAGCCATTTGTCCTTTGTCTCTGAAGACTGTAGTGTACACCTTTGTCTGAAATCTTCAGTTTTTTGGCAATTTCAAGCATTGTATAGCCTTAATTCCTCAAAACAATGATTGACAGATGAGTTTCTAGAAAAAGCTGTTTCTTTTTTGCCATTTCTGACCTAATATTGATCGTAAGACATGCCAGTCTATTGCATACTGTGGCAACTCAAAAACAAACACAAAGACAATGTTAAGCTTCATTTAATGAACCAAATAGCTTTCAACTGTGTTTGATATAATGGCAAGTGATTTTCTAGGAATTAGAAATCTAGCATGATTACTCAAAGATAAGGTGTTGGAGTGATGGCTGCTGGAAATGGGGCCTGTCTAGATTTGATCAAAAATTACTTTTTTCAAATAGTGATGGTGCTGTTTTTTTCCAACAGTAATGTCCTGACTATACTTTGTGATCAGTTGAATGCCACTTTGGTGAATTAAAGTACCAATTTCCTTCCGAAACAGCAAAATCTGGACATTATTCCAAACTTTAGGCCGCCAGTGTATAGACTGCAGATATAGAAATAAAGGATACTCAGGCCGAAGCGCTGCATGGAGTAGGTGTATCGCTGAAGCGAGGACCTGTTCACCAATGAAGCATCTAACAGCGAGGTGTAGAATGTCCGTCGGAACACTGCAGGGCAGCGGAGAGTCTTCAAAGCTTGTGAAGATTCCGTCCGCTGACTCCACGGCAACGAATGTAGAGGGCTTCTAAGATGAGAGATGAATCGCTGTCTTGAAGGAAGAAAATTCTGAGAAATGGTGTTTTTGTGCCTGCTTATATACCAGACAGCTACGCACCTAAATGGGCAGAGCTTATACACCATGGCCAATCCTAGAATTGCCGTTATTGTAGAAGGGATTCAACTAGGTCATCGGAAAAGGAAATTCCTATATGCGTCAGCATGACGCAATGTTGAGTGAATTGTAATTGTAAGGAAACATGGCATCTACCCTGGGTGTTTTAAAAATCTAAATAATAATTATATACAGAATATATATATATATATAAACACATAATATAACGTTTCGAGTAATTCAAAGACAACATTGTTGTGGCAGATGAGTAATAATTTGATTAGACAACATAAAGTTGGCTTAAAAAGTCGCTATATTGTTTGTTTTTAATTCCCATATCATTGAACATAAGTTTATCACTGGTCTACAGTCCACAATAATCCATTTTGCACTTTTGTTCGTCAGTCTGTCTGAGGTAGATTTACACTGTTTTCACATGCGTTCTTGTGTTCTGCCTGCGCTATTTTCTTCTATGTACACATGCGTCAGACCTACGCTCACTGTGGTTGTGCCACGTTAAACTAGTTTTCAGCATCTCTAGCCGTAAACGCTGCATTTTAGTAATAGTGCGAGTTGGTTTATACAAAAAAACATACAACTTTTAATCCGATAGTGAAAAATAAATGTACAAACAATGTTATTACAAACCCAAACCTAAATCTTACCATGATTCTAATAATAACTTTTGTGTACCAGAGAAGAACTCTAACCAAATTTGTTCACAGACGTTTTCTTAAAAAAAAAAGTGTCGGGTTGGAGGCTGGCTAAGATTTTATGCCTGCATTGTATCGATTTGAAATTATTTTTGTTGATTGGTTAAACACTATGTGACTAAAAGTTGCACCTTTTCATATGAGCCAAGTCGAATTATATTTGACAATTTCATATGAACTATTACAAGTTGTCAAGAGACTATGTTGCCAACTTCAACTTTGAATTGCTCCACTGGTATGAAAATTCCTTATTACTAGGGCTGGGTATTGCCTGACACCTCATGATACGAAACGTATTGATTGCAATACACGTCACGATTTGAAATATTGCGATATCACGATATCATAATTTGATTGGATTACGAAATTAATTCCAGTTTCTATTCCAATTCATTTGGGTATATTTCAGTTTTATACGAATGTCTGATGAAGAGCATGTAGCTCGAAACATCAAGTTTATCGGAATTTTACGATGGCTTTGGATGTGGCTCATCAGAATATAGAGTTGGAACTATCTGTTTTCATAAATTTAATTTTGTACTCATGCAAAATTGTATTCAATGCTGATATATTGCTATTTGTTTTGTTCTTGGTTCATCCATTTTAGAAAATGTGATTTCTGTACTCATGCATAATTGCATTTAAAGCAGTTTTATTGCTGTTTGTTTGGTTCTGAAGCATGCATGTCCAAATGTAAATATGTAAATCTGTCAAACCCATTCTCATACAGAAACATCAGTTCATTATGCCCCATTATCATATGCTCAAACCATCACTGTAATGGTTAACACCTCATCGTGTGAAGTTTGGCTCCGGTGTGGGCTATATAAGTACTCATTAAAGAGGGTGATGAAACAGTCCTTAAATGCATGACATTACACCTTAAATGTGTTTTTCCTCACTTCGGTCCCACATCCCTGCTGTGATTAACAACAGCCATTTATCTAAATGGATTTCAACTGATTAACCATTTAAGTAATAATGATCGGGGCAGTGTAGACTCTGCATTAGCGGCTAATTTGATAGGAATGTGTTTCTAGGTAGTTTACTCTCAGACCCACACACACACAGTGAAATTGTCTCTCTGCTTTGGACCGGGGTTAGGGGTTTTGTCCAGTCACGTGATGTGCTGTTTTTTAACCTTCTGCCTGCAGACTTTGCTGTCAGTTTCCATCATTTCAACCGGGCTTGGCAGAGATTTCATGAGTTTTTTTCCTCTCTTTCTTTCTCGATGGAAGAAAAAGCCAAACAATACCAGATTTGAAAGCTCAGATCATGAAGCGATATGTTTAATCTAAACCTTTTAAAATGGATAGTTCACCCAAACATTCAAATTCTGTCATCATTTACTCTCATGTCATTCCAAATCTGTACACCTTTTTTTTCTTTCATGCAACACAAAAGGAGATGTTAGGTGGAATTTTAGTCTCAGTCACCATTTACTTTAATTGCATCAATGAAAGTGAATGGTGACTGAGGCTGTCAGTCCCTAACATTCTTCTTAAAATCTACTTTTGTGTTTCATAGAAGAGAAAAAGTAATGTTGGTGTGGAGGGGGACGTGGATGTGTGTCTGTCAGTGGGGAGAGAGGAAGCGGTAAGAGCCATCACCTGATGATTATTGACTCTAAACAGCTGTGTATCATTTCAGTGACGGCGGAGGTGGGCTTTAAAAGGCCGGCGGAATGCCAGACCAAGAGAGAGTCCGAGAGGCACACACACAACCAGACCAAAGTTGTATGCTGAAAAGCTTTTTGATTAATTATTGAGTTTATGTTGACTGTTATCATTGAAGCTGTGTGTGTAAACAGAAATACTTGCTGGAGAGCATATTTTGAGTTAAAGCCCTGAGAATAAAAAAACACTCATGTGGACTACAACACCGGCTCCCGCTTCCTTCTTGCCTCCCACACTTAGAACCTCGACAGTTGGATTGAAACAACACCAGAGTGAGTAAATAATGAATTGTCATTGTTTTGGTAAACTGTCCCTTAAATGAATATTCTGGGATCAATACAAATTAAGCTCAATCGACAGCATATGTGGCATAATGTTGATTACCACAAAAATAAATTTTTTAATACATTTATTCTTTAAAAAATAGCAAAAATCTGGGCTACAATGAGACATTTGCAATGGAAGTGAATGGGGCCAATCCATAAACATTAATATGCTCAATAGTATAGCCACAAGACTAGGGCTGTTGATTTAATGCGTTAATTCAGTGCAATGAATAATATAAAAAAACAACATTTAAAAAAAATTAACACAATTAATCATGTCCCCGTACCATAATAAGAAAGATTCCTGAGCAATTCAAGCTTGATATACCACCTGTTTTCTCCAGGGGGCAGTAAGCAAAACTTCAGCTGTATAGGCAATGTGCAGCTTATACAGAGGACAAACCAACCCTTCAGTAGTGATGGGAAGATCGGATCATTTTACTGACTTGGATCTTTGAGTCTCGTTCAGCAAAATGAACAAATCTTTATTCTAGTCATTTCGTTCATTTGAGCAGAATTAAATTAAAATGTAAAATTTTCAATAGCCAAATCCCCCCCAACACGTCTACTTATGCAAACTTTGATTATAGTCCCAATAAGGAAAAAATTATAATGCAGCCAAGGACAAATTATGAGAAACAGAAAGATTAGTTCACCTCTGGAATCTTCTTGTCCGAATCGTTCTTTTGTCACGTGAGTGCATAGCGTATACGGCTGTCACGTGACAAAAGAACGAACGACTCGGACCAAAAGAGTTGAAAGGTGAACTAATCATTGCCAATGTGGTTTTCACGTAACAAACGAATGGAGGTTGCGCAATGCGCATGCGAGGCCAGCACAACATGAATGAATCACTCTCTGAGACTACTCGTTCTTCTGAGTCACATAAAAGATTTGTTCAAAATGAACGAATCGTTCATGAACGACCCATCACTACCCTTCAGCAGACAACGCAACATGAGGATGCATTCTTGCATTTAAAACACAGCTTGATGGAGTGCAAATACGAACTTAGGGATCTCAAGACGTGTTTTTGTAAGTATTAAACTACATTTAACTTGATACAGCGACCTAAAAATTGTATGTTTATGACGCAACGCAACCAAAGTGAGACGCTCCAAAAGCATCCATCTGATGCAGCTGTACGCTGACGGGTCCTTAGACCTCATAATAAGTCTCGTAATGATTGACCAATTCAATTGCAAAATGGATTGCTGTGACCTATAGACCAATGATTGGCTTATGTTCAATAATATGCAAATAAAAAATCACTTTTTGTATTGTCAATCAATGCTCAACTCCTCTGCCACAATAATGTAATGCATATTAATTACCTGAATATAATTTTGTATTTTATATATATATATATATATATATATATATATATATATATATATATATATATATATAAAATGTAAATATAACAATTTATAATTATTTCATAATTATATATTGAATTATTGTTATTTGAGGGGCTTTCACAAATATTAATATATGCGATTCATTTGATTAATTAACCGGCAAACCACGTAATGTCATGGAATGGGGTTTTTAAAGGAAGGACCCAAGCGCAGAAGGAAAACAATGAGCTTTTTATTTAAAATACAAAACAAACATAACATAAAAATCTCACAAGGGGGAAAAGAACATAAACAAAACCAACTGAAATAAATAACTGAGAATTGGGAAGAAAACCGACCAATGAATGAAGAGAAACAATCCAGCACAGGACAGCATACAGGTGGAGCTAATAAAGGGAGAGAAATAAAACTGATAACAAGGGGCAGGTGAAACAAATGAACTTATAATGAGCAGAGAAGGGGGCGTGGTATGATGCAAGACTGAGAGACACGTGGCAAAACAGAAACTAAACAAAGCCACGCGTTCTCACAGACACAACACCCGAATGACAGGAGTACATATCACCAGAGACAAAGGCAATATGCGCTCATGCCAAACGAGAGACAAGACGGGACATTTGTGTGAGGGTTTGGCCTCTAATAAACAGGCACCAAGACCGAAGCGGGCGAACCCCAGCACAACATGACAACAGATCGCGACCCGGACGCGCAGCACAAAGTGAGCGCAGCGCGAAGCATGCCCGAGGTTGCGAGAGACAAACACAAAACAGTTGACACGAGTGCATGCCACAAGAATGACATAAGAGCAATGCACTCGTGCCAGTAACTAACAAGACAAGAGAATGCATGACAACGCCAAAAGACGAGCCATGGACTCTCACATAGACTAGACAAGACACTAAACAAGAATGTCAGAGCTCAGCCACAAAGACAACAAAACAAAATCAAGTAGCTGAACTCTGACATGTAATTAATTTGATAAAAAATTGTAACTGATAAACAGCCCTACACAAGACATAAACAATATGCGTGTTAGTGTGACAGAATTGCTTGCTAACCATTTCTGTGTAAAGTCATATCCAATTTTACAACTTCGCTGCACATCACGTCATAATGCTAAAAACCCTGTAAACCCGCAATAACGATGATTTAAATAACTTTACACATGGGTGTAGATTCCGGGGTGGATGTGGGGAGGTAACCCCCCAATAATTAAAACAAGCAAGTATGCCCCCCCCCCAATATTTAAACCTTGATCAATGGAAACATGTAAATGCTTCACGCTGCAACCCCCCCAATGTTCAAGCCAAATCTTTTTTTTTGTGGTAATCAACATTATGCCACAAACGTGTCGATTGAGCTTAACTTGTACTGAACTCAGAATATTTCTTTAAAGACTTATCAGTTGGTAATTGGGGCATTTCTGTAGTTCTTAGAAATAAAAAAAGAGCATACATATTTGGAATGACATGAGGGTGAGTAAATAATGGCAGAATTTGGGGGTAACTATTCCTTAAATAGAAATGAAAGAAATTCACTCATATAGTGAGAATCCAAGAGGCCCTAGCCAATCATAGGTTGTGATTGCTAAAGAATAGGTTTAAGATGAGAGAACTGACAGAGACGAAAGAAAGAAAGGGGCAAACAAGAGTAAAAGAGAGAGGTTTGGTTTCGCATTATATGATGATATGTAGCCAAGGCCCTTTATGGTCTCCGGCTAACATCCTAATGGGGACAAGCTCACAGTGAATGGAGCCCACAGAGGATAAGCTACTAAATCTCGCAATAAAAGCAATGCGATTTACAGTAAATTCCAGTAGGCTGACAGCGCCACAGCTGAGGGCATAAGCAGGCTCTTTTCAACACAGCTCCCTCTCTGCTGAGAACGACAATTGTGCGGCCCGTCGCACTGGCTCACCAGCACTGACTTTGATAAATAACCAGGAAGTCCCACTGCTGGCTTAAAACTAGGAGTTGTTCAGTTACGATTCTGCATTTGTCCTCCTTTAATGGGTATGGAAGTGGCTTTAGCCGTAATCTGGCATTGATTGATTAGGTCTCACTATGGCTCTCTCCCCACCTCCTCCGCTTCGCTCGGCTCTGTAGGAAAGGCACTTGGCCGCAGCTGGGCCCTTTACCCGAGCGATGGCTGTATTAGGGCACTGCACGCCTTATTTACCTGCAACACAAACACAGTTAATTCCACTTGGGTGGACGGACAGAGGAGTGGGCTCCAGGAAAACAACAAACGAGAAGTGACATGTTTTTGTTGGTGCTGGAGATATCTATTGAAGAGGAAAAGAAACATGAATTCATAGAACTGTAGCTGGCAGCTGTTTAGGAGACAGAATGGGCACAGTTTACAAAAAAAAATAAAAAATACAAAGAAGTTCTTTAAGTCTGTTAGAGCAAAAAGCCACAAGATACACAGATAAATGGCCTTCTTAGGCATAGCACGAAACGGACGACGAAAAATCACTGTAACACAAAGCACTATTCGCATTCACACAGACCGCCTTTTCCAGAAATTTAAAGCCATTTTTCCCATTTAAAGGTTATATGTGAACAGAACACGTTGGGAAATACTAGTAAATAAGCTCTGGCAATTTCCCGGAGAGCAATACTGGTAAAGTTCTGTTTTGATGCTATGTGTAAACAAAGCCGTAACTTTACTGATACGTACGAGGTCAGGATGCGCTGACCTAAGAAGTTTGCTTTGTGCAATCACTAAGTTCTGATGGAGATGACGCAGTTAAGGCCGAAAAATACTCTTCGCAAGTTCATGAACGCAGATGTGAGCGCTTGGCCACCGTATTGCCAACGCATGGTCCGGTTGAACAAGCTTAACGTGGGTTCTTGCATTACCCTGGCAGGAACAAACCTTAGTGCTCAAGGGGGCGATAGTGCTACCGTCAAACGTCTGCGTTTTTTTTGGTAATCAATATTATGCCACAAATGCTGTTGATTGAGCTTAATTTGTATTGAACACGGAATATTTCTTTAACTCAACAATATTCTCTTTAATCTGTTGCTCCGCCATAACAGTAGTTGAGTTGAAAGAGAAAACTCACTATAGAAGCAGACCATTCACTCAAATCTCACTATAGCGCCCCTTGCAGCAGCGTTGAGAATGCAACATGTTGCGTTAAGTTATGAATTGCCATCTGACACAATGCAGAACGCAATGACGAGTGAAATCCAGCTTGCATTGCAAGATGCGTCCTTGTTCACATACTTGCGTAGAGTGCGTTTCAGCCTTTACTTCATGCCCATTTAACAAGTAAACATTACTGTGCTTTTTAGCCGTGGGTAGCATCACTGCCTTCTGATGCTAGCGATAGCATTTTGTTCCCTACAGTTCATCAGTTTTGATTTGAAATCATTGGGTCACAAGCAGTGTTATTTTATTACACTACTTTTGTGTCTAAAAGTAATTAGATTACAGTAACAAATTACTTTGTAATCCAATTACACCCAACACTAGTCACGAGCAATTGCATAAATGTAAATGTTCACCAGAAAACGACAACTTTAGGGACCGCTTACTTTCAGATACAAATAAATCATACCCTGGCATGTTTTTAGTATTTTTTTTTTATCCTATTTTCTCCCAATTCGGAATGCCCAATTCCCACTACTTAGTAGGTCCTCGTGGTGGCGTGGTTACTCACCTCAATCTGGGTGGCGGAGGACAAGTCTCAGTTGCCTCCACTTCTGAGACCGTCAATCCACACATCTTATCACGTGACTCATTGTGCATGACGCCTCGGAGACTCACAGCATGTGGAGGTTCATGCTACTCTCCACGATCCATGCACAAACCACTAATCGCGACCACGAGGAGGTTACCCCATGTGACTCTACCCTCCTTAGCAACCGGGCCAATTTGGTTGCTTAGGAGACCTGGCTCGAGTCACTCAGCACACCCTGGATTCGAACATGTGACTCCAGGGGTTGGTAGTCAGCGTCAATACTCGCTGAGCTTCCCAGGCCCCCATACCCCTGCATGTTTAAAAAAAAAAACTGGAAGCCTGCATTTCCGTCAAATGTCATCACAGAGTCTAACAGCATTTTGGTGTTGATGTGTGAATGGTAGCAAAGCGGATAAATGATGGAAAGCCGTTGCATGTGTGAATAGCAGATGTGATACATTTACCAGATAAGGCAATCAAGCGATTTTACTGCAATTTAACAGGTTTTATGTGTTAAAGTGCCTACTGAGTGGCTTATTGCTTTTATAAAACGTTGACAACAGCAATATGTGAAAAGACAGCAATGTTCAATAATTAAATAAAGAAGAAGTGTATAATTTCTGTGACACTAGCTCATTCAAAACAGAATTGCAAAATCTGTCTGTCAAAGTCCTGCCTCAAACTCAAACCATTAAGCTAATGTTGCTGAGTCGGGTTGGTCAGGATGCTCTAACAACCAGAGCGATGTTGTGATAGTGACACAGGGTTTACAATTTTCAGGAAAGCAAGGAATGGCTTACTTATAGTTGTCTCTGCATATCAAGATGGGAATAGAGGAAGTTTTTTTTCAGAGAATAAATTACACACTTCACCTTTAAATGTGTTGTCTTTTATCCTTCTGCTAAGTAATACAGTTTGTTAGCATACAGTAAGTGTAGGAACTTCATTATGTAATAAACCCTCATAATAAACACTTCAGTTGCAGTTTTTATAGTTATTTACAGTTAAATGAATGCAACACTTTAGTTTAGACCAATACAACATGAACATATTTGAAATGAATTTGTAATAAACTCTTAATTTCATTAATAATGGGCTCAAGTGTCAAAGTAAACATTCTTTGTTGTGATGTATTGAGTACTCATTCATATTAGATACATATGTGAAGTAGCACACTCATTTAAATGTATGCATTTATTAAATTGAAAGCACAAAGAATTGACCATGAACAAACAGGGTTTGTGGACGATGTTCGGCGTAATGAATTGTTTGTTTT
Organism: Myxocyprinus asiaticus; assembly: GCF_019703515.2. Lineage (NCBI taxonomy): Eukaryota > Metazoa > Chordata > Actinopteri > Cypriniformes > Catostomidae > Myxocyprinus > Myxocyprinus asiaticus. Next base: position 47,999,166 of record NC_059353.1, on the reverse strand, counting down.
GAATGAGGCACGAGAGGTTGAAAATGTAATTTGGACAGAGAGCCAGATATTGATTGTGTTTTACAAGCAGCAGATCCCTTTTAATTAAATATTAAATAAGAATGCAGGATACAAGAGCTACAACTTGTTTCATCGAGCATCTTCTAAGAAATCGCAATCCGTGCAGACGGCCCCATTCTTTAATCAAGTATTTAAATCAGGGCTGGGCTGAAATGCAATTCATTTCACATTCAAAGAATACTTTAGTTATTTTTAACAGGAGGTCTTCGTGTATGAATTTTAATGGAGACACTTAAATGGTAATTATTCTACTCTGCCTCAAAAGCAGGTAACAAATGGAATTCAATCAGCGGCTCTGCATAATGACCATCATTAGGAGACAGAAAATAATAATGACATCCTCTCCGCATTAGAGACGCGCTCTGCGAACTAAACCCATAGCCATTATCGATCGCCATGGAGATAAGCAATTGTCACTTTCTCGCAGCATTGTGTGTGAATGTTAAATACAGCGGAACAATTCTCACCCCCCACACACACCTTTTGTCTAATGCTTCTTTTTTTTAACGTCCATTTTGCAGAGTGACAGAATGTGTTTAGTGTAAAATCTTATGTTCGTCCAAAGTAAAGCAATGGAAATGTCTTTTATTCAATTGGCTGGACAATTATGTCACTTTTGCTTATTGTGCAACGCTTGCGTGACCCTCTTCATGCTGGTTTTGTGTTAATGCAAAAGGTCCTCTGACATCACTTTATTGAGGATATAGAATATGTAATTGACACCATGGATGCCTGAGGCTACCCCAACAGTAACACAGGTGGCAATTCATTTTTCTGCATTTACTCTGGCTGGTAAAGTCAGTATTTTAAAATACACAGTAAAGTAAATAAGTGAGAAACATCACTGTTTTTACACAAGTTGAGAAAAGTGTTTAAGATGATACAACAACTTCATATATCAGGCTTATATTGTTCAATGATAGTAATTATCCCTTTCTGTATTTGATTTATTAGTTTTTGGATGTGTTTGTTGTCTTAAAGGAATATTCCAGGTTCAATATAAGTTAAGCTCAATCAACAGCATGTGTGGCATAATGGCAAACAATTATTTTGACTCGTCCCTCACAGTGAGGCACTTACAATGGAAGTGAATGGGGCCAATTTTTGAGGTTTGGGGTTTGTTGATTTGTCATCATAAAATTGGCTATAACTTTACACGAAAAAGGTTAGCAAGAAATTTTATCACACTAAAATCATGTTAACATGCATGTCTTGTGGCTATACTTTTAAAATATTATTTAACAATATTATTATAAATATTATACCACAAATGCTGTCAACTGAGCTTAACCTCTATTGAACCAGGAATACTTGAACGTACTGTCAACACTATAAGTCATTGGACACACCTACTTATTTACTAAAAATATTTTCCACATTTTATAATTACAGTAAAGTCCTCAAAACTATTAAATAACAAATGGAAGTATGGCAATTATGTAGTGACCAAAAAAAAAACTGTTAAACAAATCAAAACCATCTTATATTTGAAGTTCTTCATAGTCGTCACTCTTTGTCTATAGATTCCAGCTCTGCAAACCTGAGATGCAAACTTTTGATTGCTTTGTCGTATCAACATAAACATTTTATCAGATACAGCTGACATGATTGGAAACACAACAAAAGCAGTTTTTTGGAGCCACCTTATTTACACTCAGAGATATATAACGTTAAATAAGAAAAAAAGAAGAATATTTTTATTTATTTTTTACCAGCAGTTTCTTAGGCTGAGAGTCTCAGAAAGTATCATAATCTATATCATAAAAAATGTGAAAAGTTGTCTTTACAATGATACCAAACACTTGACCCTATAATGGAAGTACTGTATATGGGACATTGACAAATAAGGTTGTCCGAGATGAAAAAAGAAATTGTTAAAAACACACATCAAGTTCATTGATATAATGTTTTTCCATGTTGGTTTCATAAAGTTTTGATAAAACATTTATACAGGGTTCCCGCGGATCCTTAAAGTCTTAAAATGTCTTAAATTCAGTTTTCCATTTTCAGTTTTTTTTAAATATCTTAAATCATATAACAAAAGTCTTAATTATCATTTAAAGAAGTCTTCAATTTGGGGGCGGAAAGACAGGAATCGTGATATGACCTAATGTGATTATAAAACTTCAAAAGAATATGATTGAATTAAATAAATGCATGCGCTGCGTCCTTCAAAGTGAAAATGTGACTGGTGTATTTTCTCCAAGCACGCAGGGGCTTGTGAGTGTTTTCAGCTGTTTCAGAGCAGTTCACAATCATTAAGCAATACTGGAAATTTATGACAAGCTATCACTAAAGATCAACTGTTGAATATTGTAATATGTTGTAGATTATTGTAGGAGTGCACACTTTATGGCTGTGTCTCATTTGGAAGGATGCGTCCTCCGGAAGTCGCATTTGTCGGCCGCATATGTCATCGAGGCTGTCTCGTTTCAGAAAAGCGAGTAGGACACTTCGAATGCAGCGTTCGAATGCGACCTTCTTTCACGGGAATTCGGAGGATGCATGAGGTGTATCCTTTGTGGGCACTTACAACCCACAATTCTTTGCTTCAACGGAAATGTCAAAAAAAATAAATAAAAAAAAAATAATGCCAATTTGCCCGTAAATATGATGTTCAAACGCAAGGAATGTTAATTCCCAAGTTGAAGTACCTCAGTAGATGGGTGCAGAGTATATAATATGTATAATTATATTAATATATAATTAAAATACAGTATTGGACTAAAAGTACACCTGTAAAATCTATTTTCTTTTCTCTTTACATCTTTATAACTCTCCTAAAATTTACCTCATACATTCTCTTCTAAAAGGACTTTGTTACCGTCTCACTCGAAGTGCTCCCGCTTGTTAAAGAGTGGCGTGCTGTCATAGCAACCATGTTCCGTTCCGTTTCCTTTTGTCCTACGAAGGCCGTCTCGTTTAAACGAGACTTGTTTAAAGGAGGACACTCGGTATACCACAGCCTTCAAAGGATGCGTCCTACCTAGCACGCAGCCTTCCAGATGAGACACAGCCTATGTCCCTTATCTGTCTGAATGAGCAGCTGGAAGCAGTGAAGCGCAAACGTTTCAAAATAAGAGTCCCCGGTGTATTTCAGCTTTTAAACTGAAAAGTTCCACACTATGAATCAAATCTTTTTTCTTCTTAAAATTCAACTTAAAATTGTTTTCTCTATTTCATAGTTTTCTATTCACATGACAACAGAACAGCAACCTGCATGTTGGTTAAACCACCTGACTCTGATTTCATTGTGGACAAACGTTTTTACATATATTAATAGTATTTTAAAACAACATTGTTTCACTGCATATTTATATATTTAGTGAAGAATTTCAGCTTTTATTTATTTAAGTTTTTCCTGTCTTAGGATGGTTACACCACTTATATATTTTAGACTTGAAAACCCAGAAAAAAATGTCAAAATATCAAACTCAGAAATTGATTTTTTTTTTTTTTTTGTCATAGCAGAGGTGTGTTCAAGTAGATGTTTTGTGTGAATGGCATTTTTTATGTATTTTTGAATCACGTAATAGATACACACACACACACACACACACACACACACACACACACACACAAAAAGAGCATCATGTTGAGTTCTTAAGGCCTATATACATTACACAAGCATATACAAAACTGATGAAATACAGAAGGAATATATAAAGGTCCATCACTATCTAAAATAGGATATTTTGAAATGTATTAAATGTTATATAACACATAAAAACAAAAGAATTCACAAATGAATAACTTTTTGGCCTTGAAACTAAAAGACCATTTGTTACTGGTTTATAGGTAAAGATTGAAGAGTGTAAAGTTATTGTAATTGTGAATTAGGTTGATGCTGAGGAAGGTGAAGGACAATGGTGTTGAGTCTGGCTCTGAGCCAGTGGACAGCTCTCTCTCTCTCTCTCACTCTCTCTCTGTTCTGTTTTTTCTCCCTGCATCCCTGTCTGTCTGTTACACATGCACATATTCACAGGTCATTTTCCCTTACACCCCTAAATGCCGTCTCTCTCTCTCTCTCTCTCTCTCTCTCTCTCTGCTGCAGACGGTTGGCAGCATGCGGTGTGCTGTGTTGCAGCGCTCGGGTCTGAGTCCACCCCAGGTGAGACAAGCTCTGCCGCTTTGATGGATCTGCCATTCCAGACCCGCGCTATCCGACAGCAGGAGCCCGGGCTGCCTGATCATCTCTTAATCTGAGAGAGAAAATATATATCCTATATCTCACAGATACACATCCCCCTGAGCTGGCTCAAGCAGCACTCATCTGGAATACAGACCAACATGTTATTATTTATTTAATGCACTGACAGAGAGAGGGAGGAAGAAACAAATGCCAGAACGCAGACGTGAGGTGTAGGTAGTGAACGCCACACACAAGTGTTTGTGCCAATTAGGCAAAATCATGTAAACTTCCAAACACACACAAAAAATTATGTTTTAAGAATGTTTTACATGAAGCAGAGAAGCAGAATGGCATAAATTTGTTGGGGTTCATGCTTATAACAAGTAAAAACTGTTTGCCAAATTGAAATTTTTTTCCCTTTTGAATCAAGTTTTTTTCTTATCTTAAATAGTTTTTCTTGTTTTATACATAAACATTACAACATTTTGTTAGATTTCTCTTAAATCAAGGCAAAATATTTTATGTAGGGCTGTTGAATTAACATGTTAATTCAGTGCGAAAAAAATAACGTGTTCAAAAAATGTATGCATTTAATCATGTTATTAATTCAATTAAAAATTGTAATCAATTGACAGCCCTAATTTTATGTCATTTTGTAACACGGAAGATTCCTGAGCAATTCAAGCTTGAAGTACCACTTGTTTTCTCCAGGGGGCAGTAAGCAAAACTTCAGCTGTATAGGCAATGTGCAGCTTATACAGAGAACAAACCACACTTAGCAAGAGCAGACAACACAACACGAGGAAGCATTCTTGCGTTTAAAACACAGCTTGATGGAGCGCAAATCTGAACTTAGGGATCTCAAGTTGTGTTTTTCTAAGTATTAAACTACATTTAACTTGATACAGCGAGCTAAAAATTGTATGTTTATGACACAATGCAAACAAAGTGAGACGCTCCAAAAGCATCCGTCTGACACAGGTGTACATTAACGGGTCCTTAAACAAGCCCACAGAATAAATCTCGGACTGATTGACAGATTTAATTTCAAAATGGATTGCTGTGACCTGTAGGCCAGTGATTGGCTTATGTTCAATAATATGCTAATAAACAATACATTGCATTCTAAATCCACTTTTTGTATTATATTATTTTATTATATATTTGTAATTATTTAAATAGAACTATTTAATCATTATTTATTGAATTATTGTTATTTGAGGGGCTTTATCAGCAAATATATATATATATGCGATTAATTGCGATTAATTCGATTAATCGGCACACCATGTTATTAATTCGATTAAACATTTTAATCAATTGACAGCCCTAATTTTATGTCATTTCGCTTCTCAAGTTAATGTATCTTGTTATAAGAATGTTTCGATATTTCTACTGAAAAACAAGACAAAAATACTCAGTAAGAAAATGATTTTTTGCAGTGCAGAATTTTTTCCCCATTTTCTGCACTGCTTTTTTAAGGAAAATCTAAAGAAATCTGTAGAATGGATTTAAATCTGAAGTGTGTAATTTCTGCGTCGCTTCTTTCGCCAAACGAAATTACAAAAATACTGACTGTTTTCAAATAGCTTTCTCGAGTATTCCTGCCATTGGTCGATCATAAAACTTATGCTATTGGTTGAGCCAATGTTCCTGTGTCAGGCTGGTATGAATTCGGAGAAAAAGAGCAATGTTTCATAAGTGCCACAGTCAAGTCAAAGTCAAACTTTATTCATAGAGCACATTTAAAAACAACAGGAGTTGAACAAAAGTGCTGTACAATTTAGAGACAGGGTGTTAAACAAAATAAAAGTGAAAAGATAATAATAATAATAATAATAATAATAATAAGTAAAAAAAAACAATAAAGCAAAATGCAGTATTAAATGGATGAAAACAATCAGAAGATGCATAATCAGCTGACTGAAATTCAGTAAATCAGTTTCAAAAGATAAAGAATAAAAACAGGCCTTTAAGCTAGTTTTAAAAATAGCTAAGGACGATGAAGCCCTGATATGAAAAGGTAGACTGTTCCAAATCTTCCAAAGAATGTGCATTTTTTTCCAAGTATTTTAACATCGAAAAAACAATTACAAGTGGCACATATCACCTTTAAACCTAGTAAAATGTGTTAACATGAAACGCAGTTCGCAACTCATTTTACTTCCTTATAATCTCATATATCTTTGAGTGAAACAGGATATTAAAGGAATATTCCAGGTTCAATACAAGTTAAGTTCAATCAACAGCATTTGTGGCATAATGTTGATTTACCACACAAATTATTTCGACTCGTCCCTCCTTTTCTTTAAAAAAAGCAAAAATCGAGGTTACAGTGAGACACTTACAATGCAAGTGAATGGGGCCTATATTTGTAGGACTTAAATGCAGAAATGTGAAGCTCTATAACTTTATAAAAGCACTTGCGTTAATTCTTCTAAATCTCGTGTATTATTTCAGCTGTAAAGTTTTCAAATCGTAGTTTTTATAGACGCATACTGTTTACGCGCTATGGCTATAATTTTGAAACAGTGTTTATTTTAACGTTTACGAATTTGGCCATTGTAAGTGCCTCACTGATACACAGATTTTAGCTTTTTTTTTAAAGAAATGGAGGGACGAGTCGAAATAATTTTTTGTGGTATTCAGCATTGTGTCACAAATGCTCGATTGAGCTTAACTTGTACTGAACATGGAATATAATATTGAGAAAAAAAATAAAATAAAAATGTAGGACTAAACTTCATTTTGTCAAGTTTCATCCTAAATCCTTAATTATGTATCATATATTGGATCTCGTAATGTTTCACGAATAGCTGTACATGACATATAAAAGCTAAACAAATAGCTTATTTGGAGGCTTAAAAGGAAAGGTTTTACCCTCTTGAATGTTGGATATCAACTAGCAGATGTGTTTTTGTCTACTTGAAGGACTATAATTGTATAGATTAAATTTACTGTGTAGACTCAGTCCTAACCATGTTTCTTTGGTACATTCACGTACTGTATGATGATCAGTGCGACCTATTTTATTCAAAAGCCTCATTGAGATTTTCTGAAGAAGGTCACGACTGTTAACCATAAAATGTCCTTTTCAGCAGTAATGGTCACTGTTCAGCGAGACATGGTCAAAGTATATGGTTTTAAAATATCCACTAAAACACAATTTTTCCTTCTTCTCTGTGCATTCAATTTTAAAATGGAAGTCCTGAAAACCCACCCATGCCAAGGTCGTTCAATTAACGCCTCTCTTTCGCGATGGCCGTGAGTGTGACTGAGAGAGAGAGAGAGAGAGAGAGAGAGAGAGAGTGAGACTCGCTACCTATTGTGCTAAAGTGCTGCGTCCACAGTTGTGGCGGCCCAACATGCTTTTCACAGCTGGAATATTCCATGGAAAAAAAAAATACGGCTGATATATTGTGAAAGAGTCGAACAATCCGCATGAGTGCGTGAATAGCAAACGGCCTGAGATGCTTCAAAAATAACAACACTAAATGCAAGTAGAGTTTCTAATTCAAACTTCAAGAGATTTGTCACCTATTTGTGGCAAGGCCATCTACATTCTTAAATTCATTCCAAAAATGCCTTAATGAATATTAAACAATTCTAACATTAAAACTCTGGGTTGTGTTGTTGCTGTCACTGCATGACTGTTTTTGCTTTGCTGTTTGGGTTTATTAAATCACAGTAAGACACGAGTATAGCAACCTTGCTCTATCAAACACTCTTGATAAGAGTTTATAGCAGCAAATACCTTGGATTATTACAATAGTTCAATATGCTTCATTACTAAAACGTGTGCAACTCTTCTATTTCTTCAGGGACATCACAAAATAAAGCATGCTAAACCACCTTACCTCAAAATCTTCACGCTGTAACCATATGTCTTTGTTGGGTGTGTTTCAGTATTACAAATCAGTTAATAATACCTTAAAGTCAACATGAAATCAAAATGGTAATAATTGTTTTTTGGTCTTATTGTGCAGACTTTTTGGTGCACATTATTCCAAAGGGGAAAAAAAATGTTTGTCTTTATAATCTTATATAATCTAAACAGTGTCTTTAACTATTATGTCCTAAAGCGTTTGATACAATGTCCTTATTATGTACATACGTGTTGTTGCATTGTACTTACATTTAAAGTACCCGCATTTAATAACATCTGTAGTTACACTGTTAACGTTACCCTAATCCCAATCCTAAACCTAACCCTACCCCAACCCTTAGCCTAAACCCTAACCCTAACCTAACCTAAACCTACCAGTACCTCAAACTCAGTAGGAGCAAATGTGAATCTTTTGAGAATTTAGCAGAACAACATGTAGTTACACAATAAATACTTTGTATTGTATGTATTTTAATGTTAGTACATAGTAAAGACACCTAATATAAAGTGTGAAATTTAAATGTAATAACATGCCCAGCATCTGAAATGAGTTTCCTTTTCAGCTGATGTCACAAATCCCTTTTACTTTTTCAACCCCTCTACGCAGATTTCAGAAATGTAGGATGGCAGGGGAAGAGTCATTTATATTTATGAGTAAAGCACTACCTGATTTGTTAGCGGTAGGGTTAGAGTTGGGTTATAGATTCTTTGACAAACCAGGTAAGACTTTCCTGATGAATACTACTGAATCGTCCAATCAGGAAGTCGCTGTGCTCATGAACATAAATGACTCTTCCCCTGCCATCCTACGATTAGGAAACCTCGATTTTGGTATGCAACGCACAGTTTTCACGATTCAATCAATTCCTGTCGGATAAATTCAAGTCCATTGCTATTTTTTCCCCTCACTGAATATCCTGTTTCACTCTGGAATATGTCAGATTATGGAAATAAAATGGGTTGCAAATGACGTTTCATGTCGACTTTAAACTAGCTAAACTACAGCAACCCTTCTGAAAATGTAGTTAGCAACACTTTAAGTTAATAACAAAATGTAGCTAACTGCATTGTAGCTATTTAAGGAGATGATATATCTGTAGCATATGTCGATCAGTTTCTATAATATACTGAATTTCAAAACTCTGAGTATTTATCTTGCAAAAAAGCCACAAGGATTTAATTAGGGCAGCAGTATTAATCTTGAACAGATAAATGTACATTAAAAATAACAAATACAACTAGAAACACTGTAATTTACATAACGGAGTCAAAAACAGTGATGAACCACCGCATTTAGGAAAAGATTTTGCTTTTGTGCCAAGACTCAAATGAATCAGTGAATCATTTGTTTTTAATCGGTTCATTCACATGAACAATTCGGTTGAACTGATTCACCTTCCTCGCTCCCTATGAAAGAGGGGATATTTATTTTGGAAAGCATGTTTGATTACAGTTTTGTTACACTACACTGCTATTTGTTGAAAAAAGTACACTGTAAAAAGTTGTAACCTGCAATTTACCTTATATAACCAGTGCCAGAAATGAACTTTTCCATCAAGGGGCAGGTGTTGCCCTCTGGATTAGATTTTTTTGACTTTTTTTAAGGGCATATTTTGTTCTAAACATAAAAAGCATACCATATGCCACCTTTACAAATAAAATACTTTGATTTAATAAATTCATTAACGAACAGTAGTTCTCTATCTGAATAATTAGATTGAGAATATATTACCTCATACCCATAAAATTAAATCAACATCAACATCAGTGTATTATTTATGCTACAATATGTATAACAAGGCCTAGAATAGAATATTAAGAACTACATCAGATGTTATAAATAAAATAATAAAAGCAGAGGTTTGGGAATAGTTTTGGCCCCCACGTTTTGAATTTTGAGGGTATTTTAGTCACTTTTGGTTGCATTTTTGCCCTGAGCCCTTATTGATTTCTGACCTTGGATATACACCTTAAAATGTGTTTTGTTGGTGTAACCTAATATAATCAGGTTGATACCGACATACAGTGGCAAGAAGAAGTATGTGAACCCTTTGGAATTACCTGCATTTATGTGTAAGCATGTCTTAATCTGGTCTGACCTTGATCTAAGTTACAGTAATGGACAACACAATCTGTTTTAAATAATAACACACAAATTATTGTATTGTTCTTTTATATATTGAATACATCATTCAAATATTCACAGTGTAGGTTGGAAAAAGTATGTGACGTCAACTAAATCTAATCAGAGTCAGGAGTTGGCAAACATGGCATTCAGTTAATGAAACGAGATAGAAGGTGTGGGTTAGAGCTACTTTGACTTATAAAAAGCACTCACACATTTTGAGTTTGCAATTCACAAGAAGCATCTGCATGCCTTGCAAATAAAGAGATCTCAGAAGACCGACGATCAAGAATTGTTGCTTTGGGGACCTGAGTAGCTCAGTGGTAAAGACGCTGGCTACCACCCCTGGAGTTCGCTAGTGACCCGGTTGCTAGGGAGGGTGGAGTCACATGGGGTAACCTCCTCGTGGTCACTAAAATGTGGTTCTTGTTCTCGGTGGGGTGCGTGGTGAGTTGAGCATGGATGCCGCGGTGTGTGGCGTGAAGCCTCCACACGTGCTATGTCTCCGTGGCAACGCGCTCAACAAGCCACGTGATAAGATGCGCGGGTTGACGGTCTCAGACGCGGAGGTAGCTGGGATTCGTCCTCCGCCATCCAGATTGAGGTGAATCACTATGTGACCACGAGGACTTAAAAAGTGCATTGGGAATTGGGCATTTCAAATTGGGTGAATATGGGTAAAAAATCCATCGTAAAAAGACAATTTAGTACTGTGGCTACTCTCCCTAGAAGTAGCCATCCAGCCAACCTGACAAATGCTCAATGAGTTAAAAAAGAACCCTAGAGTGACAGCTAAAGACTTGAAGGAATCATTGGAACTGGTTAACATCTCTGTTCATGAGTCTACTATTCGGAAAACATTAAACAAGCATGGTGTTCATGGCAGGACATCACGAAGGAAGGCACTGCTTTCCAACAAAAACATTGCTGTGTGCCTGAAGTTTGCCAAAGACCAACTTGACACTCCATAATGCTACTGGGAAAATACTTTGTGAACTGATGAACCAAGGGTTCACTTACTCTATCTTGCCACTGTATTACATAATATTGTTTTACTCGAATCAATCCAGTAAATTTAGATTTCAACACATAAAGGACACGTTTTATGTTAAAAAATTTTTTTACGTGTAGCTTGTTGCTGGAAAAGCTACTCTATTGTGAAAACCGCTGAACAACTGTCACGCTACTAAAAAAAACAACGTCGTTAAGTAAGTAGCATCGCAGCTTTTAGTAGTTATTTACTCCCCAACACTAATTGTCTGTACGTATCACTAAGCTAATCTGTCATTCGGTTTTGGTGTCTAATTAAATAACTTCATTCCCAGCGTGAAGATCAGTCACTGGTGCTTCAATTAGGGCCATTAGCATATGCCAATAGAAACGTTTTATACTGGCTGAATGATGTGAAAGCTTTACCTCTGATTCCTTCCAAACAGAGCAGGAAGATTAAATCAGAAACAACTGAGTGATGCTTCTCTAACTTTTAAAATGTAAAAAGAGAAAGACAAGCCAAATTTTTCATAAAGTAGAATAATGAAATAACACAGTAACAAAATAAAAAGATGAATATATTGCTTTGTATGTGAAAAAGAAATATGTTGGTTTATTATTAATTTGTGATCTTTTTTACTATTTCTTGGACAATAGGTCACACAAAGCTTTGAGTGTACACCCATTTAACCATGGTAAAATTACAGTAGTGCACAGCCTCTTGTGGCCTAATTCTAAAACGGTGACAACAGCAAAGACACTTTCAAAAAAATTTCAAAATGTACTTTTAATTTGTAATCAGGCACAAAACCGAACGTAAATGTTGATATCAGCTCATATTTCTCCGTCACACTCCATAATAAACACAGTTACTAAACTAAGCTTCAACTCCACATCATCTGCGGAACTAATTGTATTCTTCACACTTTTGTACCTCCAGTTCTGCCTCTCTTGAGCAAACACTTACCACGCCATTGATCAGTGTAAATATTAATTCAAATAAATGGCTATAAATAGAGGCTATATATCTCACCTAAAGCACCTTCCTCTAATACCTCTATTACACATATGTACACTTGCTCAATATATTGACTTGAGCGCTGAGGGGGAGCTGATGGAAAACGCATGTTTTCAATGTCAAAACAACAAAGTAGGCGAGTCTCCTTCTGCAGATATTTTGCATTATAGATCTGTACGGCCGAGAAAAGGATTTGGAAGTGTGTGTGTGTACTGCTTACAAATTATCTTTTTAAAGTATCCGCATAAAAGAAAAAAAAAAAAAAGAAGAAAGGAAAGTAGATTTGCATTTACTGAAGAGGCTCAGTAGTTAAAGTTTGAGGGAAGTTTAGGTATTACATTTTGGGGACCCACTTTATATTAGATGTCTTTAACTACTATGTACTTAAGCATTTGATACATTGTACTTATGTACATACATGTTGTTGCACTGTACTTACAATTAAAGTTCCTGCATTTAATTACGTCTGTACTTACACTGTTAAAATTACCCCTAATCGTTAACCTGACCCTACCCTAACCCTAACTCTAAACCTACCCATGCTTTAACTTCAATAGCAGCAAATGTGAATTTTGTGAGAATTTTGCAGAACAAAATGTATTTACACAAATGCATTGTATTGTTTGTAATGTTAGTATATAGTAGTTAAAGACACCTAATATAAAATGGGACCGATTTGGCTTTGTATAAATGAAAAGGTGAGTAAATGACAACCAAATTTGAATTTTTTGGTCAATTATCCCTTTGAGAAATGTGCATAAATATGCAAAATAAGTACAAAATATGGCAAGGACTATTATTTAGATACACAGTGCCTAGGAAACATTACTATTGCATGCAAAAAGATGCAAATTAAAGACAACATAGCACCAAATAAATCTAAATCTAACAGACTTTAGTTTGATTTAAGCTTAAAACCAGAAATACAATTGCTAATGGGGTGAGAAAAGTTAACTAAAGTCTTATGCAATTACACAATATATCTTATGCAATTTTGGTTCTTAAGAACATTTATCAACCAAATTGACTTATAGGAGATTGATGACTGGTTAAAACTAATTTATTTAGTTTCCTCAAATAATTTTAAAACAATGTTGTACTTAGGATAAACACAGATTTTGTTCGCCTAGGGTGTCAGGGTTCAGCCACTTTGGTTAGTTATGTTTTTATCGTCTTTGCGGCTGAACTCTGACATTCCTGTTCAGTGTCTTGTCTAGTCTGTGTCTTGTGTGAGAATACATGGCTTGCCTTATTGGCATTGTCATGCGTTCTCATGTCTTGTCTGTTATTGGCGCGAGTGCATTGCTCTTTTTGTCATCTTGGTGGCATGCGCTCGCGTCAATGGTTCGTGTCTGTCTCTCGTGACCTCAGGCGTGCTTCGTGTTGCACTCGCTTTGCACTGCATGCCCGGGACGTGATCTGTCTTCAAGTTGTGCTGAGGTTCGATCACTTCGGTTTGAGGTGTTGGGTTTGTGTGTGGCCGAACTCTCTCATAGGTGTCCTGTCTCGTTTTGTCGCCTGTTGCGTGTATCGCATGGCGTTTGCCTCGCGATGTGCGCTCAGGCTTTGTCTAGTGTGGGAATGCATGGCATTGCTTTGTTTGGCATTGCTATGCATTCTCTCGTCTTGTCTGTTGGTTGGTATAAGCATATATCTCCTTATTGTCTTGGCAATGTGCGCTCATGCCATTCGAGTGTTTGTGTCTTGTGAGAGCACATGGCTTTTTTTTGTTTCTGTATTGCCGCATGTCTCTCAGTCTCGAATCATACCCTGCCTCCTTGTTTGCATGCACATCAGCAGGTTAATAAATAAAACACATGGCATATGCTTGGCGTGAACCGTGACATATGGTGCTTAATTCGGTCAGAAAAAAAAGAATGTGGCCTCTTCCATTCTATAGATACGCTTTAGGGTTGATGACTTCTGATTTTGAGGACTAAAACTAATATAAAAAAAAAAAATTCTCATTTTTTTTCAGTTAGCAACACAGTGCTGCCTTGCAAACGATGTAAAAAATATTCTTTATGCAACACAGTCATTCACACAGGGTAGATAGTTAGAGAGTGAAGGATCTATGAGCCTACAACACTGTTTTATGCCACGTTGAGTTTGCACACACAGCTCAAGTACTTCCTGATGTTTTCTAGACTCTTTTTCTCTCCCACACACAAACACACACACGCACATAAGTCATTGTGAGCGATGGAGTTCTTAGTGTTTACTCCAAACCAAATGATCTCTCGGCAGCTCTCTGCCACTTCAGATGTGAAATGGAATTTGCCGGCCTGTTCTATTCCGAGTCCATGTCTCTCACTGTGCGCTTTACCAATTCCCAAATAGAGTTCACTCACTCACAGATAATGTTTGTGAGGATTGAGCCAGACTCGGCGGCCGTTCAACGGGCCCTGGGGAGGAACCTCCGGGGAGCCCGCTGAGTGGATCTGAAAAGCACACAACGCTCAATTTCATTTTGTACTATTTGCCAAATTGTGTTTGTTCATTTGAAGATGCTTGGATATCTACATTTAGTTGTGCGACTGAGCACTGGAGAAGGAATTGCACCGACGGCCCCCGTTAGGCAGTTTTTGGCTCCATGCGTCCCATTCTCTATGGAAATGTCACCTGAAATTAACTCCTCTGTGTTTGCACAAAACTAGTGTGATGATCAATTCCAATGTGAATTGTCTGCAGTAATACAGGAGGAGTGGTAAGTGAATGACATTTGTGATATTACATTTCTGGAGTTTGTTGAACATTTGCTTTTGTAAGATTGTATTATATGCATTTATCACAGGTTATCTGCATCACAGTGTATTATTTCTATATGCCTGCAAACTTGCTTAAAGGGATAGTTTACACAAAAATGAAAATTATGTCATCATTTACACACCCTCATGATGTTCTAAACCCATACAACCTTCTTCCACTGAAAACATAGGAGGAAAAACTTGGAAGATTGTTAATACTGCTTTTTCCATGCATTGAAAGTGAATGGGGAATGAGGCTGTTTTTCCCTAACATTCTGCCTGACTTATATTATATTTATCTTTTTTTGTGTCGATCCACATAAGAAAGAAAGGGAAAGCAATTGACGACAGAAGTTTCATGTCCAGTATAGGACAACTATCCCCTAAGAAAAGTGCAGAGATTTGCAAAACAAGCAAATAATATGGCAAGGACAATTATTTAGAAACAAAGCAGCAAGGAAATATCAACATTGCATGAAAAAAGATGCTAATTAAATATAAAAAAAAGCTACAAATGAATATTAATCTACCAGAATTTAGTGAGATCTATGCTTTAAACAAGAAAAATAAAATAAAAATAAAATTCCCAATGGGGTTAGAAAAATAAGCTTAATTATATTTATTTTTTTATCCCTTTTTCTCCCAATTTGGAATGCCCAATTCCCACTACTTAGTAGGTCCTTGTGGTGGTGCGGTTACTCACCTCAATCCGGGTGTTGGAGGACAAGTCTCAGTTGCCTCCGCTTCTGAGACCGTCAATCCATGCATCTTATCACGTGACTCATTGTGTATGACACCGCGGAGACTCACAGTATGTGGAGACTCATGCTACTCTCCACGATCCACGCACAACTCACCACGCGCCCTATTGAGAGCGAGAACTACTAATTGTGACCACGAAAAGGTTACCCCATGTGACTCTACCCTCCCTAGCAACCAGGCCAATTTGGTTGCTTAGGAGACCTGGCTGGAGTCACTCAGCACGCCCTGGATTCGAACTCGCGACTCCAGGGGTGGCAGTCAGTGTCAATACTCGCTGAGCTACCCAGGCCCCCAATAAACTTAATTTAAGAAAACAAGAAAATAAGTCTTATAAGGAATATTCCGAGTTCTGTATAAGTTTGACAGGATTTCAGGCATAATATTGATGACCACAAAAAATTATGGTAACACTTTCTATGAAGCCCATATTTATTATGCATTGTAAAGGCATTATTATGCATTAGTAATGTCTCATAATACACCTTTATAATATGTTATAACTTCTCATAAATAATTGTAACCACAATTATAATACATTATAATACTTACCTATTCATAGTTATACATTAGAGTAAAATGCATTATTACACAAGCAACATTCAATTTTATCAGCAGAAGTTAGAATGTACTATATATTATTTTAATAGTATATAATGGGTATGCTTTAAGTAAAGTGACAAAAGCAATTTCTTCTTATAAACATCCATAAGCTATTTTTAAGTGGTTATAAGACATATAAGCAAGTGATGCTGGAAGTTACATACATTATACATGCACAAAATACAAAATAACACACATTCAGTGTAAAATTTGAGATATAATGAAAATCACTTGTAAAGCTATAAGATTCAAATATATCAGAAACTCTAAATAAGTAATGCTGACCACACATGTCCAGAATCTTCTTGGGTGTAAACACACCCAAGCATACCCCCCCCCTCCCCCACACCCCCCTTTAACTTTAATATTTGTGCATCTTATTTGGGGACTTATTTTATAAATAACTTCCATTATATAAGTTTGACATGTAATGTATGTTACAAGTTTATGTTATGGCTGTTTTTAAGATGTTGCATTTGTAATTTTACTTAAAGCAGGCCAAGACCACTTATAATATGATCATATCATAAAGCCTTTTAACTTTTTACACTATACAGCACTTATACCATTAACTTTATTAACTTCTGCTGCGTTAAAATTGGATGTTGCCTGTGTTATTATGCATTATACTCTAAAGTATAACTATGAATAGGGGAAGTCTTATAATGTATTATAACTGTTGTTATAATTATTTATAAGAAGTTTTTTTATAAGGTGTCTTATGAGACATTATGAATGCAGTATAATGCATTATAAATATGGGCTTCATAGAAAGTGTTACCAAAATTTCTTTTTTATTTTTATTTATTTTTTTATAAGAATTTTTTTTTTAGGGTTTAAAGGCAGAAATGTGAAGCTTATAATTTTATTAAAGCACTAACATCAATTCTTCTGTTAAAACTTGTGTATTATTTGAGCTGTAAATTTGTCTACATTGTCGATTTTACAGTTATTTTAAGGTTTTAGAGTTTACAGTGTTATGTCATCATGACAACAAAGTTGTAAAATTGTATAGAGAAAAGGTAAGTGTAAGTGATTTTATTAAACTAAAATCATGTTAACACACATATTGTTTACGTCTTGTGGCTACACTTTAGCTACATTTACGGACTGACACTTTCATTTCCAAAATTCTTTGGGATTTCCTAAATTATTTTTTATGATTATCAACATTATGCCACAAATGCAGTCAATTGAGCTTAACTTGTATTGAACTGAAATATTCCTTTAATATCTTATGCAATTTTGTTTCTCAAGAACATTTATCTTGTTTTAAAGATTTTTCAATAATTTAACTGGGAATTAACACAAAATACTTATAAAGAAATTTTTTTTTTTTTTTGTAGTATATGTTTCGGCATGTGTTGTGGAAGCTATTTCAACTACTCAAAACAAGCTAATCATAACTTAAAGTTGTTAAACTATAGTTAGGCTGTACATTTAAAAAAAAAAAAGCAGTTCACTACATCACAAGTTACTAATAAAAAGCACAATGAAGCTATTTAAAGAAGAACATATTTTTAAATAAATACAACTGGATAATATGATTGAATTCTGCAATCAGAACTACAGCCATGGTTACTAAAATATTACTATAGTAAAATCATACTTACTATATGGATACTAAAGTATTACTGTAGTAAAACCATGGTTAATTTCTGCCAAAAAAACAAAAAAAAACAACAACAACAAAAAAACATTGATACTACAATATTACTATAGTAAAACATGTTTAATTTTCATAAGAGTTAAACAAATAGGGTGACATCATTAAATAAAATAAATGTATACTTAATATACACTGATAAAACTAGAAACACCCTATTTTATTTAACTGAATTGCAATATAGTGATAAACATTAGCAATTAACTAAACCGTTCACTTCAAAAAATAAAACAATGAGGGGGCCTGGGTAGCTCAGCGAGTATTGACGCTGACTGCCACCCCTGGAGTCGCGAGTTCGAATCCAGGGTGTGCTAAGTGACTCCAGCCGGGTCTCCTAAACAGCCAAATTGGCCCGGTTGCTAGGGAGGGTAGAGTCACATGGGGTAACCTCCTTGTGGTCGCTATAATGTGTGGTTATCACTCTTGGTGGGGTGCGTGGTGAGTTGTGCGTGGATGCCGTGGAGAATAGCATGGGCCTCCACATGTGCTACGTCTCCACGGTAACGTGCTCAACAAGCCACGTGATAAGATGCGTGGATTGAGGGTCTCAGATGCGGAGGCAACTGAGATTCGTCCTCCGCCATCCGGATTGAGGCGAGTCACTACGCCACCACGAGGACTTAGAGCGCATTGGGAATTGGGCATTCCAAATTGGGGAGAAAAAGGGGAGAAGAAAAAAAAAGAATACAATGATTTCTGGCACTGTTCCTTTAAAGCTCAAATGAATCAGTGAATTATTTATGTGAACTAGTTCATTTACATGAACCATCCAAAAGAACTGACTCACTAAAATGAATCAATTTCCCAACGCTAAATATAGGGGAATCATTCATTTTAACTGGTTCATTAACATGAACTGTTCGAATGAACCAGTTCACTTAAATCATTTGTATTTTTCCAACACTACATGAGAGAGAGGACATTTTAGGTGAGCACGTTGCTGCATTCGCAATACAATTTGATAAATTTAGAGTTTTGTGACTGCACAGCGGTACACTCAGAAAAAAGGTACCGTTAAAGTACAAATCCGTCACTTGGGTGGTATCTTTGTTTTGGGTAAAATTCTGAAATTCTGTAGCCTTAATTAGATACAAACACTCCAAACACCGATCTCCCTGATCTTTACAGGGGGAAACCAGGATCATCTATTAGTTCTCCATTGTCTTCCAGCTTCTCCAGTGCTTCCGTGAGGACCAAACCTGGGTTTGTGTCCATTAATTGGAGAGCAGAGGGGACGAAGCACCACTGATTGGTTCTCTTCTCAATCAGTGCTTCACTTGGTGGAGAAAGAGAGGTCAGAGGCTGCATCAGCCCGTCTCCCTGTGGACTTCCTGCTGCGGCCCGACCAACAGAGCAAACAATTAAACACAGCTCTCTCCTGGCCCGAGTGGCTGGAGCGGTTGAGGCGAGAGGAGCCTCAACCCAGCAGGTTGTTGTTAGTCAGTCCTTAGAACAATAAACTAGTGGCCTGAGCAATCAATATGGCCACAGCCACTGCTGCTTCTATTAACGCCCGGCGTTGCCCCCTCCGAGCCTCAGGATTCGACGTGCATGAGCACAGGAGCCAAATGCATCCCTCAGCACCTCTGATCCATCAGTCAGGGGTAATTTCTGATAGTTGAGTCATCTCGCATAAGGACTAAACACTCACCACACACACACATATACTCAAAAAAAAAAAAAAAAAAAAAAAAAAAAAAAAAAAAAAATATATATATATATATATATATATATATATATATATATATATATATATATATATATATATATATATATATATTCACTGCATCACAACAGGTAATAGCAGGCACACAGAGCTTTAGACGACATGCTCAAGCCATTACAGTTTGTTCACCAAACATTTGATGTGTATTGCACACAAAAGTTGTGATAATAGTACAAAATCATAAGAAACTGTACGAGTTGGCTCGTACAAAAATGCACAAGTTGAACTCCCACAGACAAAAATAAGCGAACCAACAAACAAAGTTATTACAATTTTACTTAGCCAAACTTAAACTTAACCATGATTTTAATAGGAAAATAACTTGTGTACCACAGAAGAAGAAAAACAATGGGGTTTGGAACATGACGAGGGAACCGTTTGTATCAATTGCATATTTGTCCCAAATTTGTTTACTGATGTTTCCTTTCTTAAAATAAAGTGTTATATAGGAGGCTAGCTAAAATGTGATTGGTTGGTCTCTATGGGAATAAAAGTTGTACCTTTCGTACGTGCCAAAATATCTTACGATTTTGCCATCTGTTGTTGTCATGAGACTATGTTGGATTGCCTGAATTAAAGGAAGGCTCATGGTTCAATACAAGTTCAACTTAAGCCCAAATTATAGACGTGTACAGGATGCGTGACACAAATTTCATCATCAACAGAGTGCTAGTCCACTGAACGCGTGCGGAAGATTTTTCTAACCGTGCTTACTCTTAACCAGGGTTGGGGAGTAACAGAATACATGTAACGGGATTACGTATTTAAAATACAAAATATAAGTAACTGTATTCCACTACAGTTACAATTTAAATCATTGGTAATCAGAATACAGTTACATTCAAAAAGTATTTTGATTACTGAAGAGATTACTTTGCATTTTATTGTCATTTGTTTCATTTAATATTTAGTCCTTTCAGATGGAAAACATTTATACATATAAATGATGTGATCCAAAGTGCATTTGAACAGCGGTGAAACACTTTCTTATGATGTGTTACATTCATACGAGCAGACAGAGAAGTAAGTTTGAAGTAAGTTTGGAGCAGAAGAAATAGAAATAATCCTTGTGTAAATTGTCAGCTTTATGCTAAGCTAAAATGCTATTTCTAGCCATTTTACATGCACATGTTACCAGACACGATCATATTTTTTTTATCAAGAAAATTAATGTTAGATCATAATTTCTTTTTTCTAGTAAGACCTTTAATATTAGGGCAAAAATCATAGTCTTGATAATAATTTGTGTATTGTTTTCCTGTAAAAATATCTAGAAATCTTTAAAACAAGATCAGTTTGATTTATCTTGTTTTAGAAACAACACTGCATAAGATATTTATGTTTTTCAGAGAATGTATTTTTAACATGTGTATTTTGTCTTACTGTACTGAGTTTTTATAGTCAAAACAAGTGAAAAAATCTACCAGTGCTGAAGAAGTAATCCAAAGTATTTAGATTACATTACTGACCTTGAGTAATCTAATGAAATACATTACAAATTACATTTTACAGCAGGTATTCTGTAATCTGTAGTGGAATACATTTCAAAAGTAATCCTCCCAACCCTGCTCTTAACGCACAGTGTGCGCATGTGCCTGGATTTTTTTTGCACTAATTAGTGGGTCCACTAAGAAGAAGAAGAATTTATAGCAAGTAAACAACAAGAGACGAAGCTGGAAATAACAACAGTGGATGTGCATGTAAAAAGTGAGTGTGTGAGGAGGTCTGGAGATACCGGCATTTTTATAGCTTGAGTCTAAAGGAACATAAAGACATCTTGATGGGTCTAAACTCTTGAAGATAAATAGTCCAGCAGTCGTAGCGTGCATGTGCCAACCGCCTGGATATGTGCGCACACTCAAATGAAGTATGCTTTGAAAGGCTTTGTGTTCGAGTCAAACTGAAGCATACTTTGGGCTTTAATCAACAGCATTTTGTGGCATAATGTTGACAGCCACAAAAAATAACTTTGACTTGTCCCTTGTTTATATATATATATATATATATATATATATAAAAAAAAAGGTTTCAGTAATGCACTTTCAATGGAAGTGAATGGGGCCTTTCCATACACATTAAAATACTGGTAACACTATGAATCCCATATCTATAATGCATTGTAAAGGCTACAATCATGGACTATACTGCATTCATGATGTTGCATAATACACCTTATAATAAGTTATAACTTTTTAGAAATAATTCTAACTTTAGTTATAATTAGGGCTGTCGATTTAACAAGTTAATTCAGTGTGATTAATTATACAAAAAATAACACTTTAAAATTTTACGCAATTAATCATGTCCCCGGATGACAATAAGGACTGTTTCTCTCATCGGAGCAATTCAAGCATGGAGTACCACCTGTTTTCTCCAGGGGGCGGTAAGCAAAACTCGCTGTATAGGCAATGCGCAGCTTATACAGAGAACAAACCACAGAGCAGACAATGCAAGATGAGAAAATGTTCTTGTGTACAAACACAGCTTGATAGAGCACAAATCTACTGAGCCCCTAAAGGGTCAAGGTAGTGGGCAAAAAACTAGTTGGGTGGATGCATTCTCTCGAAAAACGTAGCATTCCCCCGATAATTTTTGCATGCTCTCACAAAATTTTTGCGTGCTCTCCTAAAACTTTTGCGTTCTCTTGTAAATTATTTCGCAAAATTTTATAGTTATCTTGCAACACTTTTGCGTTCTCTCTCAAATTATTTTGTGTTTTATCTCGCAAAATGTGCGTCATAATGACGGTCTTCTGCATGCTCTCCTATGTGTATTCCAGCATTATTCCCGTTTTTGAGTTCAACAAGTAGAGAAAGCCAGTGCAATGAAAGTGTGAGGCCCAAAAGACAATACTTCGGCAATGCACAAATCATAATCTTCAATTTATGATTGTGTGAAAATAAAGACAGTTAAGAGAGTTAAAATGACATTAAATGCGAGTGGTTTAATTGAAATGGAATGCTGTGGCGCACAACTGAATTGCATATTATTATTGTTTTTGTCGTTGTTGTGATGGTGGTTCCCTCTCCATTAATAAAACAATAAATGCTTCATTATGCCCTTTAGTTTAGTCACCATGATTGCTCTCCCTTCAGAGTGCCCTGTGGAGGCATCATTTATGTGGTTTGGTATGTGTCAATGTTGAATGACTGACTCACTCATAACACAACTGACGCCATCTGCTGAAACATGATAAATGGCCACATAAACATACATACATATACAATAATAGTTGATATTTGAGCATGTGATATTCAAATTCCATTAGGCCTGTAGTTTGGGAAAACATGTTACATATATAAAAATGGTCATTTTTGTAGCATTTTTAAAATATATTGCATTTTGAATTGCATTAAAATCATTTTTTTTTTTTTTTTTTTGCTTATGCCATATATCAGATTTATGTAGGATGTAATGATGCAATACAGAAAGGAGTCACTGTATCTTCTCACTCTTTACATGTTTACAAGATACAGTTTTCCACAAAACGTAGGCACCGGCACCGGTCATCTCAACTTCTTTCTCATAAATGCAATAGCCTGCAGAGCATTCAGGAGTGGGAATGCATATACGAGAGCATAATCCTGCAAGAGAACGCAAAATAATTTGCAAGAATGCATAGTTTCTGGGGGGAACGCAAGCATTTTGCGAGATATCGCCAAAGCATTTACTTATTTTTTTCCCACACCGCTAATGTTTTTCCCACCACCTTGGCCCTTTAGGAGCTCCATACAAATACAAACGCAGGAATCTCAAGACGTGTTTTTCTAAGTTTCAAACTTCATTTAACTTGACAGAGTGACCTAAAAATGGTATGTTCATGATGCGATGCAACCGATACGGTCCAAAATCATCCGTCTGACACAGGTGTAAATTGAAGCATACTTAGATAAGCTATCATAATAAATCTTGGACTGACTGATGAATTCAGTTGCAAAATTGGATTGCTGTGAACTGTAGGCCAATGAAAAGCTTTTGTTCAATAATATGGAAATAAACAAAAATAAATAAATAAATAAGCCTCTTTTTGTATTGTTTATTTTTTAATGCTTCAGTTGTGTGCCTAAATAATGTAATGCATTTTCATTACCTGTATTATTCTTATTTTTTATAAAATATACTGTATATTCTATTTATTATTATTTAAATATTACTATTTATAATTATTTAATTGACAGCCCTAGTTATAATACATTACAATACTTACCCATTCATAGTTATACTATACAGCACTTACAAATTTTTTTGAGGTTGCTTGTGTTATAATGCATTATACTCTAAAGTGTAAACAGTTAAAAGGCTTTATGACATGATCACATTATAAGTGGTCTTGGCCTGCTTTAAGTAAAGTTATAAAAGCAACATCTTAAAAACAGCCATAACATAAACTTGTAACATACATTACAAGTCAAACTTATATAATGGAAGTTATTTATAAAATAAGTCTCCAAATAAGATGCACAAATATTAAAGTTTATTGAACAGAGTCCAGTATTGAATCATTTTGGTGGGTTTTTTTTTTAATGCTTGGGTGTGTTTACACCCAAGAAGATTCTGGACATGTGTGGTCAGCATTACTTATTTAGAGTTTCTGATATATTTGAATCTTATAGCTTTACAAGTGATTTTCATTATATCTCAAATTTTACACTGAATGTGTGTTATTTTGTATTTTGTGCATGTATAATGTATGTAACTTCCAGCATCACTTGCTTATATGTCTTATAACCACTTAAAAATATCTTATGGATGTTTATAAGAAGAAATTGCTTTTGTCACTTTACTTAAAGCATACCCATTATATACTATTAAAATAATATATAGTACATTCTAACTTCTGCTGATAAAATTGAATGTTGCTTGTGTTATAATGCACTATACTCTAATGTATAATTATGAATAGGTAAGTATTATAATGTATTATAATTGTGGTTACAATTATTTATGAGAAGTTATAACATATATTATAAGGTGTATTATGAGACATTATTAATACATTATAATGCCATTACAATGCATTATAAATATGGGCTTCATATTTCAAAAGACGTAAACATTATACGTGTTAACATTATGTTTTTGGTTGGAAAAAACAACAACATTGAAACAAGCACATGTGCATCATTCCAATCTTTTTTCCCTTATTCATGAAAAATTTTAAAGTACAGAACACAAAAATGTGTCTAAAAAAAAAAAAAAAGAAAAAAGATGCACACAAAAAATTCAAGGACTTCACATCCAACTGTATTCACACAGCAATTCCTGCTTTACTTCCCTGGAAATAGGCAACTGCCAACACTGTAAAGCAGCACTGACAGGCATTGTGAAGCTCAATAATCATGCAGTTTTGTGTGCTGGGTAGAGCCAGGGGGCATTTAGCACAGAGCGAACATGACAATGTGTGTGTGTGTGTGAGTGTGTCTGTGTGTGCGTGGAAAGATCCGGCCGGTACCTGCTCAGAAACACCAGCGTCTTGCCTGAGGGGGGAAATAACGGAAATGTTATCAAAGCCAGCACACACACTCAGACGTAAAACACACTCAACTGTGATAAAGAACACAAATAAAGAAGGAACAAGGAAGATATTTGTATTCAGAGGCACAAAGCACAGAAAAGGTGAGAGAACGAGAGAGCACAAAGGATGAATGAACTAAAATGACATTCCGCACTCATCGACTTTGTAGTTCCACTTTGCTCCATCATTGTTTGACTATTGGATAAAAGATGGCTTTTGTAAAGTGAGACCAGACTAATGCGATTATTACGCAGCCCTGAGAATTACACAGAAACAACAGATTATACAGCAGAAGCCAAAAATAATTCTGTGGACATACTGTATTAGACAAGTAAACAAATTCGCTCCTGTGAACTGAAGCATTTCTTTTTAAGCCAACCCATTTTACTTCTGAAATCTGACATATTTATAAGTGGAATAGAATATTCATCAAGAATAAATATAGGACGTGACTTGATTTTATCAAATCAGAAATTGATTTGATCATAAAAAGTACAGCCTGATCTCATGAAATTAACGTGAAAATGGCAATATTTTGGAAACAAAAATTGCGTGCTTCATTACACATTTGGCTGCAGTCTCCCTGCGAAATGTCCAGCGGGGGGGGAGTGAAATGATGTTGTAATCAGACGAGGTGATTATTAAATGGATGTTTTAATGAGTAAAACGTATCTCCCTAACCTAAAACTTTAACCTAAATCTAACCAATAGTGTCTTAAAAGATAAATGAGAGGTGAACAAAACAGACATCCTTACCCTTAACCAACGCCTAAACCTAACCGATAGTGTTCATTTACTGAAGCAAATACATCATATCATGTTGCTTCTATGGCACTTTTGTTTCACTTTCATTTAGAACATCCTTGGCTGAGCTAGGGTTAGGCTCAGTCCCCAAGTCCAAAGTCCAACACTTTCCCAGTTAAGCTACTGTGAAGGTTAATCACATTGGAATAAGTGTGTAAATGTAGGTGGGTCTGTAATACAAGTGCTAAAATGAATTGTTTTTCAAATAATGCATTAAAGTAAAAGTGTTTTGATATAATAACATAGCAATGTGTGAGTAATAATAAAATAAAAAATAAAAACAAATGGGTGTTTATAAAGTCCTAAACAGCCATAGCACCTGTGATTTGTGTAAAAATGAATATAATGCACAGTTGTTGTAGCGCCGAATCTAGGTATTGAAACTTTCATTCTATGATACTAGGTTGAGAAAATTGGTGTTGGATGGGAGGAGCTGAAAAGTAGGAAGGATTCATTACGTCAGACGAAAAAGTTTTAAGCCGGGTGCACACAGCGTACAAATTTTACGGTACTTTACGATTGTTGCTTGTCAGACTCCATGATATGTTCCCATTGAAATTTTGGAGAAAAGCCATGGCACACTGTGCGACATTGGGTTCCTATTTTAAGTACGCAAGCGCTAAGCGTAGTGTAATGCCTTAACTCATAAGCGCAAAGTCAGTGGGCATGGCCATGTAGTGTTGGTATTTTCGTGTAAGCATGCGCTAAGTGTAGGCGCAATTGGGTTTTGCGAAATCGTGCACACAAGGCGCTAATCGAGTCTATGGAGGTTCTTCTCTGGCACCGTCTCCGTCCTGTTACACAGTCCATTCCCTGTCAAGCACCAGTGATATAAACAAAGACAGTACATTCATAAGAAGTTGGTAGTGTAAATGGACTGTATGCAATGATTTGGAAGAATAAAAATTTGGATTTACATTACGTGAGTCCTTGATAAATGGGACACGTTCCTTTTAAATGCATGGAAAATGTGGTTCAGGATATGGATGTAGTTTAAGTATTATTAATCATTTTTATCTACTGACACACAAATCATGGCTAATATTGTATCGGCGCACACTTCACTTCTACCGGTCAACACTGATTTTAAAAATATTTAATTAATTTATTGAAACACAAAAAAATTAAACCAAACATATTTCTAAATTCAAATTATATTGCAAACGAAATGAAAATATAATCAAAATAATGAAGTGGTCAAAAAAATTCATACCAAAGCCAAACATTTTACTCTCTCCTTCTTCAACCGGCCTCTTTTGCAGTGACTTAAACATAACAATAAAAATAATAGTTATAGTTGGAAAAATAAACCATGACCTCTAGAAAATGTAACACAAATCTAATGATTTTTTGATTCAAAAAACTACTTGATCAGTGATTATCAAGGACATTATTTGAGGTTCTGTGCTTTCAGAATATGGACATGAACATTATTAACACCTGCTGGTGGAATCTCCAAACTGCAAATGCAGGAACTGAATTTGGACTTTGCACTGAGTTAAAAGGGTGGTATTGAAACATCTTAGTGCAATGGCCAAATTCTTAGGAAAATAGAAAATTGCGCTTTGCGCCACTTCATTACCATACAATACACCCACAGTTTGCGTGCCTACACCCACAGTAGTGCAAACACTCCCACCCATGGCCATTTGTGCTTTGCGTTGGCGCTTAGAATTAGAGTTGTCACGAAAATTGTATAAGACATAGCACGTATCGCTATGCTTTTTGACTCACGAATATAGAGCCCATTATGTCAGACTGTATGATACACATTGTAGCGAAGACTTTGGTCCCTATTGACAACGTCTTTGCAGTGGTCATTGTAGAAGCAGTCACACTGTGCGTCTTGTCGCAAAATGTCTGACACTGCAAGAACTTTGTTGGAGTCTAAGATTCATTGCAAAGGCATGTCGGTGAACATGTCACACTAAGCGATCAAAGATTGCCAATTGTGCCCTACGACATGAGAAGTCTCTTATGAAGAAATTTGTCTCAGAGGGCAGAATCATGGCCAAAATCTTACAGAATGAACCCGGCTGTATAGCCGTGTGTCCCAAACAAGTGAAGTCAAGGAAGGTTATTAATAAGGGGTGTTGATGGGCAGAAGGTAAAACGTCCTGGTTACTTGCGTAACCTCCATTCCCTGATGGAGGGAATGAGACGTTGTGTCGATGTAGTGACACTAGGCTCTAGACTAGGTTCGGCTCCCGAGACACCTCTGGTCTTTGATAAAAGGCCAATGAAAATCCGACTGCGCATCTCTGGGGGTCTTCCGTCGGGAAGAACACCACGTAGCGAACAGACGCCACTTAAAGGCATTCAGGCGCCTCGTAGAGGGGGCCCTAGCCTGAGTGATCGTGTCTAGACACCTGTTTTGGAGGCGTCTGTCATGACCACGATGCGCCTGGAGACCTGCTCTAGGGGAACACCTGCCCGTAGAAACGAGAGGTCGGTCCAAGGGCTGAAAAGATGGTGACAGACCGGCGTGATGACCACGCGATGTGTCCCGTGGCACCATACCCATCTCAGGACTCGAGTCTGAAGCCAGTGCTGAAGCGGTCTCATATGCATCTACCCGAGTGGGGTGGCCACCGCTGAGGTTGCCATATGCCCCAGGAGCCTCTGAAAGAGTTTCAGTGTAACCACTGTTTTCTGTTTGAATGCCTTCAAACAGGCCAGCACCGACTGTGCGCGCTCGTTCGTGAGGCGCACTGACAAAGAGACTGAATCCAACTCCAAACCAAGAAAAGAGATGCTCTGAACCGGGAGGAGCTTGCTCTTTTCCCAGTTGACCCGAAGTCCTAATCGGCTGAGGTGTGAGAGCACCAAGTCCCTGTGTGCACACAACATGTCCCGGGAGTGAGCTAGGATTAGCCAATCGTTGAGATAGTTGAGAATGTGAATGCCCACTTCCCTTAACGGGGCAAGGGCTGCCTCTGCGACCTTCGTGAAGACGCGAGGGTACAAGGACAGGCTGAAAGGGATGACCTTGTACTGATACGCCTGACCCTCGAATGCAAACCGCAGGAAGGGTCTGTGTCGAGGCAGAATTGAAACATGGAAGTACGCGTCCTTCAGGTCTACCGGCGTGAACCAATCTTGATGCCGGACACTCGACAGAATGCGTTTTTGCGTCAGCATCTTGAACGGGAGTCTGCGTAAAGCCCGGTTCAGTACTCGCAGGTTCAAGATTGGCCCCAACCCACCACTTTTTTTCGGTACGAAGTAGGGCTGTAAAACCCCTTTTTCATCTTGGCCAGAGGGACAGGTTCTATCTCACCCTTCCGTAGGAGGGTGGAGATCTCCGCGCGCAAGGTAGCAGTGTTTTCGTTTTTCACCAAGGTGAAGTGGATACCGCTGATTCAGCATCTTGCTTTGAAACAGCTCAAGCATTTGTTGCTAGTTCGAAAGAGTCACCCAAGCCTCTTTTACTCATTTGAAAAGCGTCTCTTCGGAAGCTTGCTTTTTTTTTTTTTATCCGATTTGCATAGCCAATCTCGTTGTTTTATTTGGTTGTTTTGCTATGGAAGGCTCTTTTGAAAACGTAAATCATTTAGCAAAGTGATATAAGGAACCATTATGCAGTAAACAGACCTGGAACTACCTCATAGTCGTGTGTTTACTACAAAATTCAACACTTTAGAATGTCTGTCAAACAATCAGAATTAAGCGTTCAGCAGTGTCATGGTATAAAGTTGTTTATGGTTGCAGAAGAAAGCTGCATTAATACAAATTCAACTAAAGTGCGGTAACATGTGCGTATTTCGGCTTCAAATTTAGAGTCCGTTCTATAATATTAGTTTTACTGATTTGTATCTTTTGTTTTGAACTCGTGTAGTTGAAGCTGTTTTTGCACTGATGCTAGACTTATTAATCATTCGTTATCAATTATCTTATGGTGTGCATCCATCAAGTTCCAAATAAAAAGAGAAAATAATGAAACGAGATGATTGACTATTAATTTGTGAAGTATTTACTCAATCATCCAAAAATAGCCAATATCACATGTTTATTTAAAGGAATATTCTGGTTTAAGTACAAGTTAAGCTCAATCAACAGCATTGGTAGCATAATGTTGATTATCACAAAACATAATTTCAACTTGTCCCTCCTTTTCTTTATAAAAAATAGCAGAAATCTGGGTTACAGTGAGGCACTTACAATGGAAGTGAATGGGACCAATCTGTAAACTTTAAAATACTCACTGTTTCAAAAGTACAGCCACAAGAAGTAAACACTATGCATGCTAACATGATTTTAGTGTGATAAAATCGCTTACTAATCTTTTCTGTTTAAAGTCATATCCAATTTTACAGCTTTGTTGCCATGATGATGCAAAGGCGTAACCCCTAAAACCCTAAAATGACTGTAAAAACGTAAATTTAAACAATTTTACAGCTCAAATAATACACAAGTTTTAACAGAAGAATTAGTGTAAGTGCTTTTATAAAATTATAAGCTTCACATTTCTGCCTTTAAACCATCCAAAAATTGACCCCATTCACTTCCATTGTAAGTGCCTCACTGTAACCTGGATTTTGCTTCTTTTTTAAGAAAAGGAGGGACGAGACGAAATTATTTTTTTGTGGTAATCAACATTATGCCACAAATGCTGTTGATTAGTTATAACATTTTCAAACCTGGAATATTCCTTTAATATACAGGTATATACCTTTTTTTTTTTTAATTGAATTTCCAGTCAAAAATAACCATATAATGTCATATACTGTTAACCTGATATAAGATTTTTGTCATATTGCCCAGCCATACTGCGAACTGAACCAGACTTTATGCCGATATAAAAAGTCTTGCTGTAAGTGAGATTATACAGACTAAATGTGTCAATAGTAGCAAGCTTTTCTCTATTAACTGTCTACAACACACACTCACACTACCCGTACTTGCCATCTAAACACACTTGTGGTGCATTCAAAAATGCACTTGGCTCGTCTCCAACAAGTCGACCTCCAGAGAGACACAATGCTACAGTGGTTCCATAATTAAGCCATTGGCAAACAATAAAATAGTCAGCTAAATTCTTCCTGGATATGAATCATAACATATCTGCAGGGATTTACTGGACGCAGTGTTTTTTTCTCAGCTCAACAGACTAATTGGTTCCCCAGCTCATTGTTTGTCATGCAGAGTAATCTGAAAGCACCTTAACTCAGATCCACTCAAGCACATCCAAACTCAATTCAAATGCATTCACACTGCTATAATTCTCTCTCTCTCTCTCTCTGTCACTTGCCAATTAAACGAGACTGATATGTTTGATTTGAAGCCAACACCTGTCCACTGGCACTGATGGAAAACAGGATACTGAAATTGCAATTACTCAGTGAGCATGATTACATGCAACAACAATTTCAGGTTAAAGGGATAGTTAACTCAAAAATACAAATTATGCCATCATTTACTCAACCACATGTTGTTCCAAACCTGTTTGACTTTCCTTCTTCCATAGAACACACAAGGAAATATTGTGCTATATGTTAGTCTCAGTCACCATTCACTTACACTGCATCTTTTTTCATACAATGAAAGTGAATGGTGACTGTCATTCCTCCTAACATCTCCTGGTTTCACGGGTGAGTAAATGATGACAACATTTTTGGGTGAACAGTCCCTTTAAGGTCTATATTCCAGTTAAGGGTTGTATATTGAAGAGTGGTTTACATTAGGGTTCTTAAATGATTATAAAAAATGTAATCTAAATACAGCAATTACTTGATGTGAATCGTATATAGAAGCTGTATAGTTGTTGAGAAAAGTCCACAATTGAAGAGAATTCAAATGCATTATAATTGTACTATTGATATTACTTATATATTAGGTCTTTTATATATCTTTTGATATTATTAGCTAGATATTAGATATTATTAGTTAGTCAGATATTACATATTATCTTATTTATTTTAGTTTTGTTTGTTTGTTATATAATTGATATTAGATACATTAGATAGATATTAGATAGTATATTATTGATATTAGTTTGTTTGTTGTTATACTGTAAGATAAATTAGATATTATTAATTAGATATTATTAGACAGATATTAGAATGTATATCACTGATATTAGTTTAGTTTATTTAGTTATGTTACTGATATTAGTTAGATTAGATATTATTAGTTAGACATTGGATATTATTAGACATTATTAGATAATAGATAGTATATTATTGATATTAGTTTTGTTTGTTATATTATTGATTTTACTTGGATTAGATATTATTTGTAAGATTTAAGATCTATTATTAATATTAGTTTTGATAGTTATGTTATATTATTGGTATTAGTTAGATTAGATAATATTGTTGTTTTATATTAGTTTTGTAAATTATTTATATAAATTAGAATGGATATTATTAGATATTAATAGTTAGATAATAGATACTATTAGTTCGATAGATGTTATATATTTGATATTAGTTTTGCCATATAAAGTGTTGAAAATTATGTCTAATAAAATGTTAAATGGCTATAATTACCAAATGAATAAATAAATAATACAATATAAATAAGTATTCATATTGGTATCAATATCTGCAATATTGGCTTTGATAGGACTTGGGTATCAGATCACAATCAAAATAATGGCATTGCCTATCCCAGTCGCTGTGAACCGAGATTCCGGTGGACTTCAGTGAAGTGTGTGCAGAGAGCTGCTCTTCAACATTATATAAGCGATTGTTTCTGTAGTACACTTCTTCTCCAATGGGCCTTCAGCAAATTGAGCTATTTTGGCACATGATAGGATGTTAAAGCACAACACTTCACAGCGAGAGACTCATCTTCAAATCTGTGACTGGAACAGAAAAGTTGGAAAATATGCTCTGTTTTTGCTTGATGTCCATTTTCTCTCAAGTAAATACATCCTCAAAACATACTTCCGTGGAGTTGTGCTAAACAGCTCCTGAATATTCATTTTCAGCAAATCGGCACTCTGAATGCAAATGTGGTGGCTGGTATCACTTTTTTTTTTTGCACTGCAAAAAATAATTTTCTCACTTATTCTTATTTTCTGGTAAAATTACCTAAACATTCTCAAAACAAGAAAAATGTATTTAAGAAGCAGAATGACATAAGATATTAAGTCTTGCTTTTAAATTAATCTAATAATATTTTTTTAGGGTTTATGCTTAAAACAAGAAAAAACTATTGTCAACGGGTTAAGAAAAATGAACATGTTTTCATTTTGAATATTTTTTTTCTTGTTATAAGCATAAACATTACATATATTTCTGTGAAAACAAGACAAAATATCTTTTGTCATTTTGCTTCTAAAGTAAATATACAGTGCATCCAAAAAGTATTCACAGCGCTTCACTTTTTCCACATTTTGTTATGTTACAGCCTTATTCCAAAATGGATTAAATTCATCATTTTCCTCAAAATTCTACAAACAATACCCCATAATGACAACGTGAAAGAAGTTTGTTTGAAATCTTTGCAAATTTATTAAAAATAAAAAACAAAACAAAAAATCACATGTACATAAGTATTCACAGCCTTTGCCACGACACTCAAAATTGAGCTCAGGTGCATCCTGTTTCCACTGATCATCCTTGAGATGTTTCTACAACTTGATTGGAGTCCACCTGTGGTAAATTCAGTTGATTGGACATGATTTGGAAAGGCACACACCTGTCTGTATAAGGTCCCACAGTTAACAGTGCATGTCAGAGCACAAACCAAGCCATGAAGTCCAAGGAATTGTCTGTAGACCTCCAAGACAGGATTGTATCGAGGCACAGATCTGGGGAAGGGTACAGAAAAATTTCTGCAGCATTGAAGGTCCCAATGAGCACAGTGGCCTCCATCATCCATAAATGGAAGAAGTTTGGAACCACCAGGACTCGAAACTGAGCGATTGGGAGAGAAGGGCCATAGTCAGGGAGGTGACCAAGAACCCGATGGTCACTCTGACAGATCTCCAGCATTTCTCTGTGGAGAGAGGAGAACCTTCCAGAAGAACAACCATCTCTGCAGCACTCCACCAATCAGGCCTGTATGGTAGATGGCCAGACGGAAGCCACTCCTCAGTAAATGAAACAAAGGTCTGATGAAACAAAGATTGAACTCTTTGGCCTGAATGGCAAGCGTCATGTCTGGAGGAAACCAGGCACCGCTCATCACCTGGCCAATACCATCCCTACAGTGAAGCATGGTGGTGGCAGCATCATGCTGTGGGGATGTTTTTCAGCGGCAGGAACTGGGAGACTAGTCAGGATCGAGGGAAAGATGAATGCAGCAATGTACAGAGACATCCTTGATGAAAACCTGCTCCAGAGCGCTCTGGACCTCAGACTGGGGCAAAGGTTCATCTTCCAACAGGACAACGACCCTAAGCACACAGCCAAGATTACAAAGGAGTGGCTACGGGACAACTCTGTGAATGTCCTTGAGTGGCCCAGCCAGAGCCCAGACTTGAACCCGATTGAACATCTCTGGAGAGATCTGAAAATGGCTGTGCACCGACGCTCCCCATCCAACCTGATGGAGCTTGAGAGGTCCTGCAAAGAAAAATGGGAGAAACTGCCCAAAAATAGGTGTACCAAGCTTGTAGCATCATACTCAAAAAGACTTGAGGCTGTAATTGGTGCCAAAGGTGTTTCAACAAAGTATTGAGCAAAGGCTGTGAATACTTATATACATGTGATTTTTTTTTTGTTTTGTTTTTTTATTTTTAATAAATTTGCAAAGATTTCAAACAAACTTCTTTCACGTTGTCATTATGGGGTATTGTTTGTAGAATTGAGGAAAATAATGAATTTAATCCATTTTGGAATAAGGCTGTAACATAACAAAATGTGGAAGCGCTGTGAATACTTTCCGGATGCACTGTATCTCATTTAGTAGATGTTTAGATAATTTACTGTAAATCAAGACAAAAATACTCAGTAAGAAAATTATTCTCGTGTGGAAAGAGGACGTGTTTGCCCAATGCAAACAATCATTTTCTTACGCAGTATTTGTGTCGTTTTCCAGTAAAAATATATAAACAACTTAAAAGGAGATCCATTTACTTGAGAAGCAAAAGATTTTTAGACCTGGTTTAAAATAATCTTGAATAAGATCAATTAAGTACGTTTAATGACATCACATTTATTTATCACAGTTTACGCATTCATTTTTAAAAATGAATAAATCAACATTTTTGAAAAATGACATTATGTGATTCATTAAAAGTATCGTGGAAGTTTTAACGTGAAATGTCCACTGTG
Source organism: Myxocyprinus asiaticus (assembly GCF_019703515.2). NCBI lineage: Eukaryota > Metazoa > Chordata > Actinopteri > Cypriniformes > Catostomidae > Myxocyprinus > Myxocyprinus asiaticus. The sequence continues at coordinate 47,963,908 of NC_059353.1, read as the reverse complement.
CGGCACTAAAAGAGAATGATATTTTCTCCCAAACAGATGAGGTTTTTAAGGTTATTTCGCAAAAATGTAGGTAAAGTGATTCTTTGAATCCAGGTTGGTAGATATTGTGTGTTTCTGTGTCTCGGGGAGTACGTTTCAAACTTTGGTGACACTTTTGAAACTCTAGAGGAGACAAAAGTGAGATTATAAGGGTCTTTTTTTTTTCAAGATAAAATTCTGAGAAACAGAAGACTTAACCAATAAGTCTACATTTGCTCTCAAATTAATCTTGTTGTCTAGGAGAAACAAATTAGATATTAAAGACACCTCATCTCAACTACTCAACTACATCACTCTTCTCAAAAGTTCTTGAAAACGTTTCTGAACAAGACATTCTTGTATACAATAATTAATATACTAAAGCATCAGATAACTTTGTAGCAAAAACTTTTGACCACGGTTAAACAGATTTTGCTGTCTTACACCTCTGTCATTTCACACTGTATATAGGATTTTATATATAGGTAGGTTTTAGCCACAACCAATTTAGGTTAATTATTGGATGACCTGGTCACAGACCGAAGCCAATTAGCTGATGGCTAAGTGCAGCTTTGGGTCAGAAAAATGTAATACATTTAAAACCAGTGAACATACTGTACTGAGAGAGACAGAGATAGATAGAAAGTAAGAAAAACAAGGGGTAAACCTCCATGCAGCTACAAAGAAGGAAAGAAGGAAAGAACGAATGGAAAAAATAAGAAAGAAAAACAAGCGATAAACCTCCATTCAGCTACAAAGAAAGAAAGAATGAAAGAAAGAATTTATAAAAGAATGATTGAAAAAACAATGAATGAACAGACTAACAAAAGAAAGAAAAACAAGCGAGAAACTTGCATTCAGCTACAATGAAAGAAAGAAATAACAAAACAAATGAAAAAAATGAAAGAACGAATGAATGAACAAAAAAGAAAGAAAAACAAGCAAGTAAACTCCATTCAGCTACAAAGAAAGAAAGAAAGAATGAACGAAAGAACGAACAAAAATCAATGAAAGAAAGAATGAATGAACAAAAGAAAAACAAGTGAAAAACCTTCAGTCAGCTCCAAAGAAATAAAGACAGAATGAATGAAAGAAAGAATGAAAGAAAGAACGAATGAAAGAACAAACAAATGAAAAACAATGAAAGAACAAATTAACAAACAAAAGAAAGAAAAACAAGCGATAAACCTCCATTCATCTACAAAGAAATAATGAAAAAAGAAAGAATGAATGAAAGAACGAACGAAAAAACAATGAAAGAATGAACGAACAAAAGATAGCAAGTAAAACCAGTGAGAAACCTCTATTCAGCTACAAAGAAAGAAAAAAGAAAGAAAGAACGAAAGAAAGAACGAATGAAAGAACAAACAATTGAAAAACAATGAAAGAACAAATGAACAAACAAAAGAAAGAAAAACAAGCAAAAAACCTCCAGTCAGCTACAAAGAAAGAAAGAATGAACGAAAGAATGAATGAAAGAAAGAACGATCAAAAAAACAATGAAAGAGCAAATGAACAAACAAAAGAAATAAAGAAAAACAAGCGATAAACCTCCATTCAGCTACAAAGAAAGAAAGAGCGAAAAAGAAAGAATGAAAAAACAATGAATGAAGGAACAAACAAACAAAAGAAAGAACAGAAAAACAAGTGAGAATCCTCCATTCAGCTACAAAGAAAGAAAAAAGAAAGAAAGAATTTATAAAAGAATGATTGATAAAACAATGAATGAACAAACGAACAAAAGAAAGAAAAACAAGCGAGAAACTTGCATTCAGCTACAAAGAAAGAAAGAACGAATGAACGAAAGAATGAATTAATGAAATAATGAACGCAAAAACAATGAAAGAACAAACAAACAAACAAAAGAAAGAAAAACAAGCAATAAACCTCCATTAATCTACAAAGAAATAATGAAAAAAGAAAGAATGAATGAAAGAAAGAACGAACAAAAAAAACAATGAAAGAATGAACGAACAAAAGAAAGAAAACAAGAAAAACCAGCGAGAAACCTCTATTCAGCTACAAAGAAAGAAAGAAAGAAATCTTGTTGTTTCAACTTAAAAATGTAAGTGTGCATGCTCTTAAAATTTTACGTTTTGCATTTTGAGAAAGTAAAACATTGTACGCCATAAAACCTATCAGCCCCTAGGTGAATCACAACATTTCAAACTTTAATCTGAAGCCCAAAAAGTAAAAAGACAAAAGTACAAGACTGTGTACTTGAATGAACTACAATCCCATGAAGCATTTTGAATGACATAATCAAATTAAAAACATAAAATAATGTAAAAAAAATATAAAGCTATTGATTTAAAGTTGATTGGAAGTATATCATTTTTTATTTTTTTTTATTTGCAAAGTAGTTTGAGAGTGTAGGGAGATCGACTCGACTGCGTCATTCACAGTGTGTCATGAAAGTGCACTGCAGAGCTCTGTTTGTTTGCCCTGATTCTCTGATTGCCGGATCTTTCTTTCTGTTTAGCTAGTGGGGAACTGGCTCCCACAGTGAGCCTGGTTTCTCCCAAGGTTATTTTTCTCCATTAACCAACATCTAATGGAGTTTTGTGTTCCTTGCCACAGTCAACTTCAGTTTGCTCACAGGGGGTATAAATATAAATATAATCATTTTCCATTATTTGTTTTAAGGCACAATTTACAATCTTTTTTTTATTTTTTATTAAACTATTATGACTTGAAGACATTACTATATTACAGCTTTTTCTGTTAAAGCATCATTTTCTGTAAAGCTGCTTTGAAATGATGTGTGTTGTGAAAAGCGCTATACAAATAAAAATGACTTGACTTTCCCTTCAGAATCATGGGTAGTGTAGTTCTTCAGCAGGATTTCCACTATTAAACACGATTTATATTTAAGTTGAAATATTGCAGACCGATGGCCTCAACAGAAGCATATACCATTGATTAACAACCTAAGAAGCTCACAGTAGGTCTGTCTTTAAAGGTTTATACTGTAAGTTATCATTAATAATTTATTCCCCTATTGGAAAAATGAATGGAATTTTTACTTCCGGAACCTGCACAGAATAGCACAGGGCTACTCAACTTCGGAAAGGTCAGGGGCCTGGAATGTTAGTTAATGGGATAATTCACCTAAAAATGAAAATTCTCTCATCATTTACTCACCTTCATGCCATCCCAGATGTGTATAACTTTCTTTCTTCTACTTAACACAAATGATGATTATTTAGAAAAAAACATCTCAGCTCTGTGGATGAAAGACAGATCAATATTTAAGTCCTTGGCTTTTTTACTATAAATCTCCACTTTCACTTTCAGATGTGAAAGTGATACTAAACAGGTGCCACGTGTGGCTTACAGATGTCAAAGTGAAAGTGGAGATTTACAGTAAAAAAGGACTTAAATATTGATCTGTTTCTCACCCACACCTATCATATCACTTCTGAAGACATAGATTTAACCACTGGAGTATTATGGATTACTTTTATGTTGCCTTTATATGCTTTTTGGAGTGTCAAAGTCCTTCAGCGACAAGTCATAAAGAATTGTTCACCTCCCTTTGCATTTTGCGCTGAAGTAGATCACTAAAAAGCATTTGTGTGAAGGTATCTCAATGCCGTCACTGCAGGAAAAACTTTTTTTCCCCCCAGTAAATACTGTTGTCATGACAAATACATATCTTTGATGAGCTATTCAAGAGATTGGATTTTTAAGCGGCATGTACTGTGTATGAAAACGTGTGCAGACCGACTGCCGCTCTCATAACATCAGCCATGCTCAGATATATATATATAGGCCTATATACATATTTTTTATTTTTTTTACTTGTAACATCCTCTTGCAGTTGAATTCCCACTCTAACGTGATTCAGCAATGTAGAGAACTAGCGTAAATCCTCGTGAAAATGGACACCTCACAATTCATACAGATTTGATAGGCTGCTGATAAATATATTTCTGATGATGATATCATAACTCGGGCCACAAAAGATCACTTGAGGGCCACGTGTTGAGTAGCGCTGCAATAGCAACTAACACGAAAAGTGCTTATAGGAAAATTCCGGGTTATGCAGTTTGTGCTATGGGTGAATCTTACACGAAAACATGTCCAGGTCACATTTCATCACAAAATCAAAGATGAAAAAATCTTAAATTATATTTTGCTCCAAGAAAATGAGACCTATTTTTAGGACCATTAAGGGAATAGTTCACCCAAAAGTGAAACATCTATCATCATTTACTCACCCTCATGCTTTTTAAAACCCATATGACTTTCTTCCATGGAACACAAAAAGTGATGTTAGTCACCACACACAGCCTCAGTCACCATTCACTCTAATTGCATGGAAAAAATGCAATGAAAGTGAATGGTGACTGAGACTAACATTCTGCCTAACATCTTCCTTTTGAGTTCCACTGATGAAAGAAAGTCTTATGGGTTTGCAACAACACAAGGGTCCATTCATCTCTCTCTCTTTCTCTGTCTGTCTGTTTGCCTGCAGGGAGTTTTCTTCACTCTCCTCACAGAGCGCTTTGCCTCCAGGCAACCAGAGAGCCAAAGCAGCAACAAAACAGCTTTCTGCAGGCTTCATCACTCAGATACACTCTAACACACACAGACAGTAATCAAATACTCAGATTCTCACTAATGCACACACTCAAGAAACTCAAAGACACTTTGGTCACTGTCTGAGACCAGTTATTCCCAAATCATTTGATGTTTAATTCCCAGATCAGCTGTTAGCGATATGAGAAAACCAGTCTCAGCCTCACTGACCGTTTGATGCATAGAGCACACAAAAATGGCAAGAGCTTGCTTCTAATCTGATTGGCTGGCACTATGCAACATTCGGGAGTTGGGGTGTGCACTAGTCTGCCTGGAAACGAAGTGGTATTTACCAGAAGGTAGTACCAGTTTGATACAATGTGCACTTTTGAGGAAGAATAAATCATTGGATTTACCAAAGTTATTTAAGGGGGTCCCACACTGAACACCACAGGCGAACGACATACAGCATCCTAAAATTCGATGCCATTGGCTGCATCTGAATTTGAATTCTTACCCACTATAAACTTTGCTGTAGATCATGGAGTAGTCAGAATCCTCAGTATTCATAAAGTCTAGGCAAGAAATACTCGAATGACCTACTACATCCGGCGAAATTCTGAAATGCGGATCCAATGGACACTTTACTATCCAATAATGCCAAGTCACATTCAAAATGCTGAATTTAAAAACAAAACAAAAAAACTGCGGAGAACCGCAAGTCAGACGACTCTTAATTGTGCTTGTTTAATACAACCAGAGTAAATAATTTTTGCGGTTATTGTTATTGCAGCACTTCATATATTTGGGTCACATTGGTACAATGCCCATGTTCATGGTTGAAGTATGTCCATATTCTTCATCAAATGCAGTACATACTGTGACAGTACGTGATTTCGAATTTTGCTCATGTTTATGAACCGCCACTTCCATTTGCTGTCCATCAACGGTGCCAAGCTACGACTTCATGGGCTGCTCAAATTTCTTTAGTTTCAATTAAATTTGACACAAATATATCAAAAACATATCAAATAGCCTGTTTGGTTAACATTCCTAGTCAGTCTGGGCAGCGTTTCCCAAAAGCATCGTAAGGCTAAGTAGATCGTAAAAACCACTGACGCCAATTTTCTCTATGATCAGCTTAAGCTTGCGATGCTTTTGGGAAACGCAGCCCTGGCTAGCTTACATATGCTAACTAAATAAATAGTTCCTATGTAACTTGGACTTCAGCTGCTACATCTAGCTAGCAAATAGAAACTTGTATCCACCTTTTTCCTTGGGGGTCTTACTGGGGAAATGGATGTGCGTGCGACTTCCGCCAGAAGTCGTTTTATAGCATTCACTAGCTTCATCTGCAGTCATTTTAGACCCTGTTTACAGCTGGTATTAAAATGCATTTCGGATGCTCCGATCACAAATGGTCAGCACTAAATATAGTCGTAAACGGGTTGCAAAATGTTTTTTGATTGGATCACAAAAGAACACATGCAGAGGTAGTCAAAAACGCACGTGACCACATTGCATTTGAGGTGTAAATGCCATCCTGAATGATACGTTCTGGATGGCAGCGAAGTGCCACCTCTCAATCAACTGCTGCGCCGAACAAAAGTTTAAACCTTCCGATCGGACAACTTGGAAAAGCGATTACATATCTAAGCACGAGAACTTCACGGCTCTTCCTCAGTGTGTCTGTCTGATATCAACATGCAGTGTGACAATATGACAAGCACACAAATCTGAACCTGAACTAACAGAGGCACTTCACTAAAACAACAGACAATTTTGTTCGAACTGTAACGTTTGTGCTTAGATTATATTTCAACAGCATCTGGCAGAAACAGCACGCCAGTTTTGTTCGCGCTTTCTTTGTCTTTATGACTTTTTGCAGTTTATTGTCGTTCAGTAACACACTGACATAGTGTGAAATCAGACACCCTCTCCTAGAAATCCCAACACCTCAATTAAAGAATGAATGGACGTATGCTGCAACAACAACTGTGTTTACTTGATAAGTAAAACTGTGTTTACATTTTTTACCATCATGATGGCGCCGCAGATGGCCACCTCGGTGTGGAGCGCTTCTGTTGTTTTGTTATTTTTGTTTGTTTGTCCTGTGTTTAGTAATCTTTTTTCAGTCAGTTTTGCCAGAGTGGAACTGCTGAACATTCGACAGCATACACCAGTCAGTATTTTCCCGGATTTTGAATATTCAGACGTTTTGTTTGACATTCTAGTCGCAGGCGCGGCTGTGTTGTTTAAACGCGCTATGAGACGCAGGCGAGGGAGACGAGCAGGCGCGCTGGTCAGGCTCCGTCGGCGCGGCTTTCGAACAATGCTGCCGAGCATTCATCTAGCGAATCTCCACTCTCTCCCTATCAAAACGGATGAACTACATCTCCTCACCCGCACAAACAAGGACTTTTCAAACTCTGCTGCCTTGTGCTTCACAGAAACCTGGCTGAGTGAAGCCATTCCAGACAGTGCGTTACATCTGCCGGCTTTCAGCTGTTCAGAGCAGATCGCATCGCGGAGTTAACAGGGAAAACGAGAGGCAGTGGAACATGCTTTTACATCAATGGAAGTTGGTGTACAGATGTAACAACGTTAAAGAGGATGTGCTGTCCTAATTTGGAAGCACTCTTTATTAACTGTAAGCCTTTCTACTCGCCGTGGGAGTTTTCCTCGTTTATTCTGGTGAGTGTGTATATTGCGCCAAACGCGTGTTTGAACACAGCGCTGCAACAGCTGACTGATCAAATAACAGACACAGAACAACAATACCCAGACTTAGTTATTATTATTCTTCAGGATTTTAACAAAGCAAACCTCACACGTGAACTGCCCAAATACAAACAGCACATTACATGCCCAACCAGAGACAGAAATATACTGAATCATTGTTACACAACAATAAAGGATGTATATCGCTCTGTTCCTAGAGCAGCTTTGGGACTATCTGATCACTGTCTGGTTCATCTTCTTCCAACCTACAGACAGAAATTAAAATCTGCTAAGCCTGTATTAAGGACTGTAAAGAGATGGACCAACGAAACAGAGCTGGAACTACAAGCCTGCTTTGACTGCACTGATTGGAGTGTTTTTGAGGCTGCAGACACCAATCTGGACGAGCTCACAGATACTGTTACATCATATATCAGTTTTTGTGAGGATATGTGCATTCCTATTAGGACTTATTTAACATTTAACAATGACAAACCATGGTTTACAGCAGAACTCAGGCAGCTTCGTCAGGCCAAAGAGGATGCTTACAGAGTTGGGGATAAAGTCTTGTACAATCAGGCCAGGAACACACTGAATAAGGGAATCAGAGTGCCTAAAAGAAGATACTCTGAGAAGCTGAAGCTAACGACCCTGCATCAGTGTGGAGTGGCATGAAACAACTTACGAATTACAGGACTCCTGCCCCCAACCCTGTGGTGGACCAACAACTGGCTGATGACCTGAATGTGTTCTACTGTAGATTTGAAAGGCCCAATCTCACACCCCACACCTATTCTGACCTTCACTTCACACAAACACCAACACCTCCTGCAACCCCCCTCCTCCCCCCTCCTGCTACTCAGCCTGCACTTAAGATCTGTGAAGATGATGTGAGCTGCGTCTTTTGACAACAAAGGATAAGGAAAGCACAGGTCCCAGATGGCGTTTCACCTGCATGTCTTAGATCCTGTGCTAACCAGCTGGCCCCCATCTTCACACAGATCTTCAATAGCTCACTGGAGCAGTGTGAAGTCCCATGCTTCTTCAAATGTTCCACTATCATCCCCATCCCAAAGAAACCAAAAATCACAGGACTTAATGACTACAGACCTGTCGCCCTGTTGTCTGTGGTCATGAAATCATTTGAGAGACTGGTGTTGGCCCACCTGAAGAACATCACTGGACCCTTTCTAGATGCCCTTCAATTTGCTTATTGAGCAAACAGGTCTGTGGATGATGCAGTCAACATGGGATTGCATCATATCCTGCAACATCTGGACAGACCAGGGACATATGCAAGGATACTTTTTGTGGACTTCAGTTCGGCTTTCAACACCATCATTCCAGCTATACTCCAGAATAAATTACACCAACTCTCTGTTCCCTTGTCTATCTGTCAGTGGATTACCAGCTTTCTGATGGACAGGCAGCAGCTTGTGAGACAAGGGAAACTCACTTCCAGCACCTGTACAATCAGCACTGGTGCCCCCCAGGGATGTGTGCTCTCCCCACTACTCTTCTCCCTCTACACCAATGACTGCATGGCCAAGGACCCCTCTGTCAAGCTCCTGAAGTTTGCAGATGACACCACTGTCATCAGCCTCATCCGAGATGACGATGAGTCTGCATACAGAAGGGAGGTTAAACAGCTGGCTGTCTGGTGCAGTCAAAACAACCTTGAGCTGAACATGCTCAAAACGGTGGAGATGATTGTGGACTTTAGGAGGAACACCCCAACACTGACCCCCCTCACCATTCTAAACAGCACTGTGGCAGCAGTGGAGTCATTCAGGATCATGGGCACTACCATCTCACAGGACCTGAAGTGGGAGACCCACACTGACTCCATTATGAAAAAGGCCCAGCAGTGGTTGTACTTCCTTCGCCAGCTGAGGAAAACCAACCTGCCACAGGCGCTGCTGATACAGTTCTACTCAGCAGTCATTGAGTCTGTCCTCTGCACTTCAATAACTGTCTGGTTTGGTTCAGCTATGAAATCAGACATCAGAAGACTACAAAGGACAGTTCGGACTGCTGAGAGGATTATTGGTTGCCCCCTGCCCCCCCTTCAAGAACTATACACTTCCAGAGTGAGGAAAAAGGCTGGAAAAATCACTCTGGACCCCACTCACCCTGCCCCCTACCTTTTTGAACTGTTGCCTTCTGGCTGACACTTCAGAGCTCTGAGCACCAGAACCGTCAGGTACAGGAACAGTTTTTTCCCTCAGGCTATCCATCTCATGAACAGTTAAACTGCCCCATTGTGCAGTAACTATGTGCAATACACAGTTTAGTCTTTCTTATATTTATCCAACACATCCAACCTCTTCTGCCATTTCATTCCTCTGGAAAAAAACAAAAAACATTTGCATTGTACATAACAGATTTGTATTAACACTGTACATAACAGATTGTATTAGATTTGCACTACCCATGTGTATGTGTGTATGTATGTATGTGTGTGTCTGTACGTATGTGTATAATTATTTTTTATTTTTTATTATTATCTATGTCTTGCTGCTGTTTTTGTATTGTTTTTGTATGGTTGTACACTGGAAGCTCCTGTCACCAAGACAAATTCCTTGTATGTGTAAGCATACTTGGCAATAAAGCTCATTCTGATTCTGATTCTGATTCTGATAACGGAAGTAACGCCCACATTTCGCTCTAAGCATCACAGTACGTAGGAAAAAGGTGGATAAAATATGACCAGATTACCAACGTGACACATTAATTGGTTACTCTTGATCCCATGAAAATTACCTGACTGTTGCATTTCAGTTCCGAGGTGAAATGTCCACTGTGTGGCACTAAAAACGTCCACACTAATAAATTCTTGATTGAAATTTTTCAATATATATATATTTTTTCTACGTTTTGGCCTTCTGTCCACACTGGGACAGTGTTTTTGACAACGAGCGCATTCCTTCAAAGGCGAATGGAAGTTCACTTATAATTATAATATGGATTGGTCCGGCCCTGGATGCTGATTGGTCAACAGCAGTGTTTTATACATGATAAAGCACAGCTCTGACCTCTTCACAGAACTTCTATTTGTTTCTCTCATGATTTGTATCACTTATGATTTTACTTACAAAATATAAAATTTTAATGAACATTTGTGTCCTTAATATTTTTATTATGTGGTGACTTTTATAAAAGCAATAAGGTACTCAAGGCTGTGCCATATTGTGAATATAGTCACAGCTGAAGGTGTTACTCCGCATCGTGCCTCACAACACCCTTCAGGCGTGACTATATTCACAATATAGAATGGTCTCTCATGCCTTATTGTTAAATTGCTGTCTGGCGACGGAACACGAGGACGATTGTGTTTCCGACCATAGATGGAATGGCAATTTTTTTCATGAGCAGTAAGAGGATTTAAGTGTTTTCATTCAATTCAGTGTTGTTAAGCAACTTTTGGAAAACACTTGAAAACAGCAGTGTGGATGGAGTGTGGTTCGAAAATATCTCGGTTACTGTTGTAACCTCCATTCCCTGATGGAGGGAACGAGACGTTGTGTCGATGTAGTGACACTAGGGGTTGCACTTGGGAGCCCCAAACACCTCTAATCTTTGAGAATAGGCCAATGAGAATTGGCGAGTGGAATTTGCATGCCACATACAGGTATAAAAGGAGCTGGCTCGCAACCACTCATTCAGGTTTTGTGCTGAGGAGCCGAGACAAGGTCCCGGCCATTCAGCGGATAGTACAGCGTTGTGGCAAGAGGGACACAACGTCTCGTTCTCTCCATCAGGGAACGGAGGTTACAACAGTAACCGGGACATTCCCCTTCTGTCACTCACTCAACGTTGTGTCGATGTAATGACAATAGGGGTCCCTATAGAAAAATGCCACAACAGCTGGACCGTGTTACATGAACTGCCGATGCAGGTGCAAGCAAGCTGCTGAGTGCATAATAGCAGGTGCATCAGTCCGCACGTAACCTCCCCCAATGCCCCACAAGACGCCATGTAGTTCCCCACATCCCAGTGGGGGGGAAGCGACGTAACTAGCATGGGAGCAGGCCGCGCCAGCCGCTGCCTTTTCTCTCTATGTTTCTCTCCACAGAGTATTAGATTTGGCTGGGGCCATCTAACGCTATTATACGCATCGGGGAAGATGTTCTTTCCCTTTCCTATTCTTTCAGGGGGAAAAGACCCCACAGAGACCACATCCTGCCTGACGGGGTGGTAACATGTGGCAATACGACAAGTGGGCTCACCAGCCGCACATGGAAAAGGCACAGTGGCAGGTCCTGCCTAAAAGGGGAGGAGCTCTACAAACACAGCAGCTGGGAGCGGAGAGAGCTCTGCCAAAGGGAGATGCGGGTCTGCCGACAGGGAGACCGTACCGTGGAAAATACATCACAGGGGGTTACCGGAGTAACCGGCACCTGTGGAGCACCTATCACAGTACAGGGCATATTAGTACACATAGTGGGTCCAGCTGTGAATTCTTCTGCCAAATTCGTGAGCCACATCACTAGGAAGGAAGGACATCCAGGGTTCACAGTTTGTGATGTCGCATGGGAGAAGAAGCGCACTTCTTCACCTCATGGAGGGGAAAGGCGCTATACGCAAGTGATACACCCAGCCAGCTGTTCCGTATTACCAAACTTACCTGTTCGTACCTGACAAAACACGGGATGGAACCGGCTCAACTCGAGATTGTAAAATCTCACAAAGGTATTGGGTGTTGCCCAGCCCGCTGCTCTGCACATGTCTGCTAGAGAGGTGCCATTGGCCAGTACCCATGAGGATGCCACACTCCTTGTAGAGTGTGCTCATATTCCCAAAGGTGCGGGCACGGCCTTGGCCTGGTATGCCAAAGCGATGGCATCCACGATCCAGTTGGCAAGCCTCTGTTTGGAGACAGCCTTCCCTTTCCGCTGTCCGCCGAAGCAGACAAAGAGCTGTTCAGAGCATCTAAAGCTCCGCGTGCGATCCAAGTAGATGCACAAAGCACGTACCGGACACAGCAATGACAGGGCTGGGTCTGCCACCTCCCGGGGCAGCGCTTGCAGGCTCACCACCTGATCCCTGAAGGGGGTTGTGGGAACCTTGGGCACATAGCCCGGCCAGGGTCTCAGGATCACGTGAGAGTCTACCGGACCGAACTCCAGGTAGGTATCGCTGACAGAGAACGCCTGCAGGTCCCCAACCCTCTTGATGGAGGTGAGCACAATCAGGAGGGCCATCTTCAAAGAGAGGGCTTTCAGCTTGACTGACTCTAGCGGCTCAAACAGGGCTCTCCAAAGGCCCAGGAGGACCACGGAGAGATCCCATGAGGGAAAGAGGTGTGGCCTAGGAGCATTCAGCCTCCAGACGCATCTCTGGAACCTGATGATCAGGTCGTGCTTCCATAACGACTTACCATCCACTGCGTGGGTCAGCCAGTCATCGAGGTAGTTGAGTATGCGGAAGCCCACTTCCCTTAATGGGGCAAGAGCTGCCTCTGCGACCTTCGTGAATACACGAGGGGACAGGGACAGGCCGAAGGGGAGGACCTTGTACTGGTATGCTGGGCAAACCGTGGGAAGGGTCTGTGATGAGATAAAACCAAGACGTGAAAGTACGCATCCTTCAGGTTGTAAAAGATGAGGCGAGGAGCAGTTTTTCCTTCTTCAGGTCAGGCTTTATTTTCCCCTCTTTGCGACACCAATTTACAGTTTACCTTCACACTAAACTGACACTAACACACACAGCTTTCATAAATAAACTTTCACTACTAGAAAAATCTTTGCTCGGCTCTGTCGTATCCAGTCTCCCTCCACTGAGTGTTGTGTCGCTCTATTTATGCCGCTCTCCCCGTGCTCACTGAAATTAGAGACAGGTGTTAGACATAATTTAGCTCAGGTGTAAGCGCCCTTACCGCTTTCTCTCTACGGAGAGATGCTTGACCACACCGCCGCTGCCACACAGGTCTACCACCGCGAACCAATCTTGATGCCGGACGTACACCAAAATGCACTTCTGCGTGAGCATCTTGAACGGGAGTCTGTGTAAGGCCCGGTTCAAAACTTGCAGGTCCAAGATTGGCTGCAACCCACCGCCTTACTTTGGCACAATGAAGTAGAGGTTGTAGAACCCTTTCCTCATCTCGGCTGGAGGGAGAGGCTCTATCATGCCCTTGCGCTGAAGGTCACAATCTCTGCACGCAGGGTGGTGGCGTTCTCGCCCTGCACCGAGGTGAAGCGGATGCCACTGAACTGGGGCGGGCACCTGGCGAACTGAATTGCTGAAGTGGCCGAGTCAGATGGTCCTGGCCAGCCACCGCGATGAGTTGGAAAGTGCTAACCACACGTCCAAGCTCCGGGCGAGGGACGCTAAGGGAACAATCTCATCTAACGTACCTTTGGGTGGGGCCTTGCGGCGGGGGGGAGCAGGGGACACCACGTCGAGGAGCCTTGCTTCGTCTCGAACTCGTGGCTGCGCTGAGGGGGCCCTTGAAGCACTTAACTTGCTCCATGTACCCGGCATAAGGGGGGGGTCGGTGACGGGGGAGGAGGGACTTTTTGACCGTCCTCGTAGCTCATCACAACCACCTGGCCGGAGGCAGGGGACAGGTGGGGGGACATGCGTTTGCACCGTCCAAGTCGCAGGTGCTCAGTGTTCGATCGCCATGATAACGGCGGTAGTAAACACCGATTATGTCACCCAAGGAGTGAGGAAACCGCACTTTTGTTTTAAATGTGGGTACCGCAGCCCATTCGGGGTGCGGCAAACACAAAACAAAAGGAAATATAGGATTTACCTCCCGGCCCTCTACCGGGGGATGGAGTGGCCTGGACACCAGCTCCATGGAAGCAGCGGATATCTCCATCCCTGGGTCGTCCGTCTCAGGGGTGCTTAGTAGCCTTACGGGTCCTTACACCAGGTCGTGAGGTGGGGGCATCAGCTTCCTGCGGTGGGCTCTATGCTGAGGCTGAGAACTGGGCTCGGGCTGTGGTGGAGCCAACTGGGTTTTCACCACCGCAGGGGGACGCCCTCGGCGAGCAGACGGGGTACGGGACTTTGAGCCACGCCGGGGCAAGATGTGCTGTATCGCCTCTGTCTTCTTCTTCACCGCCGAGAACTTTTGGGCAAAGTCCTCGACGGTGTCGCCTAACAGGCCGATCTGGGAGATGAGAACGTTGAGAAAGCGAGCCTTGTCGGCATCCCTCATCTCGACCAGATTCAGCCACAGGTGGCATTCCTGGACCACCAAGGTGGACATCGCCTGCCCGAGTGCTCGCGCCATGACCTTCGTCGCCCGGAGGGCAAGGTTGGTTGCCGAGTGCAGCTCCTGCATCATATCGGCATCAGGACTACCCATGTGCAGCTCTTTCAGTGCCTTGGCCTGGTGTATTTGCAGGAGGGCCATGGAATGCAGGGTGGAGGCGGCCTGTCCAGCGGCACTGTAGGCTTTAGTCACCAGAGACGACATAGTCCTACAGGCTCTTGAGGGGAGTGCCGGACGATCCTGCCAGGTGGTGGCATTTTGCGGGCAGTGATGCACCGCAACTGCCTTATCCAACTGAGGGATCTCCACGTACCTATGGGCTGCCCCGCCATCAAGGGTAGTGAGAGTGGACGAGCTGGGAAGTCGGGTTTGGGCAGAAAAAGATGCCTTCCACGACCTCGTCAGCTCGTTATGCACTTCCGGGAAGAAAGGGACCGAGGAGGGGGTGCTGCTGTAAGCTGGGCCCCGAGCCCAGGAATCAGTCATCTAGCTGTGAGGGCTCAGGAGAAGGTGGAGGGTTCCAGTCCAACATGACACTCGCGGCGGCCCGGGCAAGCATGGCGGTCAGCTCTGCGGCGGCCTCAGACTGGGCGGGCAGACCTGAAGGTGGCAGCCCAGTCGAGTCCTCGGCATCCGACATCGCCAGTGCGCTCTCTGACACAGCGATCGAGGACTCATCCTGCTCGCGAGCCCCGAAAGAGATGTTATGCTGGCCGTGAGGCGAGCTGGTCTCATCTCAGAACTCGATGGGGGCAGACGAGCGTGCTGGGGAATGGGAGATCCGTGGGGAATTACCCGGTGAGACCACGCCTATTGAAATCCCCAAATCGCCTCCAGCGACATCCAGGCCAGCCTCGTACCCGTAGGTAGAAGGCGCAGTGCAGGGGGCGGCTGGAGTGGCTTTCCCCCGGAGGAAGGAAAGCCGCGACCGCAACGTTGCCATGGTCATGTTCTCGTAATAAGAACACAAACCATCCATGAATGCTGCCTCAGTGTGATCGCGGCCCAGACACGTGAGGCGGCGCCCGTGGCCATCGGAGGCGGAGAGAGAGATAACGACCGCATCCAGGAATCTTTAAAAAGATGTTCACATCAATGTGTTGCTCTGATAGAGGAAAATATATTCTTTGCAGAAATATATACTCTCTTAGTAGTTCTGTCAAAGCACCCAGGGGCATAGTCTGCACTAAGCATGCAGAAGGAGAGAAAGCCGCTGGAATGCGCCATATATCCAACAGCATACGCTTCTTTCTGAGGTGAATGGACCAGCAGTGGAATTCAGCTCGCTGACACCCAACCGCTCGGCTCTGAAGAAAAAATCTGAATTGAGTGGTTGCGAGCCAGCTCCTTTTATACCCGTATGTCCGGGGGAGTGGCATGCAAATTCCACTCGCCAATTCTCATTGATTAGAGGTGTTTGGGGCTCCCAAGAGCGACCCCTAGTGTCACTACATTGACACAACGTCGATTGTGAGTGACAGAAGGGGAATGAAAATTCCTTTTTCAAATGTATCTGGATTAATATGGACTGCACTTTAAATGTTCTCCAAACAGATGAGGTTTTTAAGGTTAATGCTCTATCAAGTTTAAATCAACCAAATCAGCCAATACCGATAACCCAGGTGGCGGAAAAGGCCGATAACCGATTAATCTGTGAAAAGTTGTTGTTTTTTTAATCAATTTATAGAATGATAAAACATATATTAGTCTTTCCTTACTAAGACAGGCACAGACACTGAGGCTAGAAGAGTCCAAAATGAATACAATCCCTAAAGCAGTTTAGTATGCAACCAAAATCCCAACAATAACTATAAAAATTCAGATTTGGTGCATACGCTGGACTTTTAACTATAAACAAGCCCAAAATACACCGGGGACTTGGCTATGTTATAATGCTCTATATGTAAGTATTTCCCAAATTAAGCTTTTTATAGATGATATATTCACCAGAGGAAAATTAAGTACTGTATGTGTGTGTATTTATATATATATATATATATATATATATATACTGTTGTGCTCAAAAGTTTGCATACCCTGGGAGAAACTGTGAAATTTTGCCATTGATTTTGAAAATATGGCTGATCATGCAAAAAAACTTTATTTAAGATAGCGATCATATGAAGCCATTTATCGTCACACAGTTGTTTGGCTCCTTTTTAAATCATAATGATAACAGAAATCACCCAAATGGCCCTGATCAAAAGTTTACATACCCTTGAATGTTTGGCCTTGTTACAAACACACAAGGTGACACACACAGGTTTAAATGGCAATTAAAGGTTAATTTCCCACACCTGTGGCTTTTTAAATTGCAATTAGTGTCTGTGTATAAATAGTCAATGAGTTTGTTAGCTCTCACATGGATGCACTGAGCAGGCTAGATACTGAGCCATGGGGAGCAGAAAAGAACTGTCAAAAGACCTGCGTAACAAGGTAATGGAACTTTATAAAGATGGAAAAGGATATAAAAAGATATCCAAAGCCTTGAAAATGCCAGTCAGTACTGTTCAATCACTTATTAAGAAGTGGAAAATTCAGGGATCTCTTGATACCAAGCCAAGGTCAGGTAAACCAAGAAAGATTTCAGCCACAACTGCCAGAAGAATTGTTTGGGATACAAAGAAAAACCCACAGGTAACCTCAGGAGAAATACAGGCTGCTCTGGAAAAAGACGTTGTGGTTTTTTCAAGGAGCACTATACGACGATACTTGAACAAAAATTAGCTGCATGGTCGAGCTGCCAGAAAGAAGCTTTTACTGCGCCAATGCCACAAAAAAGCCCGGTTACAATATGCTTGACAACACCTTGACACGCCTCACAGCTTCTGGCACACTGTAATTTTGAGTGACGAGACCAAATAGATTTTTGTTTGGAGAGGGGTCAACAAGGCCTATAGTGAAAAGAATACCATCCCCACTGTGAAGCATGGTGGTGGCTCACTGATGTTTTGGGGGTGTGTGAGCTCTAAAGGCACGGGGAATCTTATGAAAATTGATGGCAAGATGAATGCAGCATGTTATCAGAAAATACTGGCAGACAATTTGCATTCTTCTGCACGAAAGCTGTGCATGGGACGCTCTTGGACTTTCCAGCATGACAATGATCCAAAGCACAAGGCCAAGTTGACCCTCCAGTGGTTACAGCAGAAAAAGGTGAAGGTTCTGGAGTGGCCATTACAGTCTCCTGACCTTAATATCATCGAGCCACTCTGGGGAGATCTCAAACATGTGGTTCATGCAAGACAACCAAAGACTTTGCATGACCTGGAGGCATTTTGCCAAGATGAATGGGCAGCTATACTACCTGCAAGAATTTGGGGCCTCATAGACAACTTTGATGCTAAAGGGGGCAATACACAGTATTAAGAACTAAGGGTATGCAGACTTTTGAACAGGGGTCATTTTATTTTTTTCATTGTTGCTATGTTTTTTTTTATGATTGTGCCATTCTGTTATAACCTACAGTTGAATATGAATCCCATAAGAAATAAAAGAAACGTGTTTTGTCTGCTCACTCATGTTTTCTTTAAAAATGGTACATATATTACCAGTTCTCCAAGGGTATGCAAACTTTTGAGCACAACGGTATATATATATATATATATATATATATATATATATATATATATATATATATATATATATATATATATATATACCGATCAGCCACAACATTAAAACCACCTGCCTAATATTGTGTACGTCCCCCTCGTGCCACCAAAATAGCAGCAATCGCATCTCAGAATAGCATTCTGAGATGCTGTTCTTTTCACCACAGTTGAACAGAGTGGTTATCTGAGTTACTGTATACTTTGTCAGTTTGAACCAGTCTGGCCATTCTCTGTTGACCTCTCTCATCAACAAGGCATTTCCATCCGCAGAACTGCCGCTCACTGGATGTTTTTTGTTTTTGCCACCATTTGGAGTAAATTCTACAATTTCCTCAGAATGGTGCCAAAAATAAAAAAAATATCCAGTGAATGCCTTGTTAATGAGAGAGGTCAACAGAGAATGGCCAGACTGGTTCTAACTAAAAAAGTCTACGGTAACTAAGATAACCGTTCTGTACAATTGTGGTGAGAAGAATAGCATCTAAGAATGCTATTCTGAGATGCGGGTTGGCACTGTTTTGGGGGACCTACACAAAATTAGGAAGGTGGTTTTAATGTTGTGGCTGATCGGTGTATATAGTATTTATTTCACCAGAAGGTTTATTGGGGAGGAATAAAATAAGAGAAAAAACTATCGGCAACTATCAGGAGAGATTTTTGCCGCTCACCGATAGTTCCAAAAAGCAACTACCAGCACCGATTAATCAGTAAAACTGATATATCGGCCTACCTCTACTCCCTACCCTAAAACGTAAACCTAAATCTAACCAAGAGTGCCATGAAAAGCATTCATGTCCGTAGCAAAAACTGTGCGGTTACACACCAAAATTTAATACTTGCAGGGTAAGGGTTTGAAAAAAATAAAAAATAAATAAATAAATATAATATATATATATATATATATATACACACATATATATATATATATATATATATATATATATGTGTGTGTGTATAGATATATGTATATATATATATATATATATATATATATATATATATATATATATATATATATATGTATATATATGTATAACCCTAACAGGCTCCTAAAGCAATAATTACAGTGATATTTGCTTTAGCAAACACCACAAAATTCAGAAATGCAACATGTGTAAGATCTTCGTAAAGCCTGACATTATGAACAACGTTTGCATGTCAAAAGGCGAACAGCCTCTCTCCTCACCAGTACAGACGGGCTTCTTTGCCATTGCTGAAGGTGACAGCAAGAGTGCCGACGTTTCACACCAGCACACACACATACACTTGTGCTGAGGAGGTCTGTGAATCTCAATGTCAATTGTGTTACAGCGTTTACAACTCAACAGAGTCAAACGCAACACCTTGACTCAGCAAATTCCTTTCCCAGTGGTCAGAGAGACATGGGCTTTGTTCCAAAACATAGTGAGCTGCCTCACTGCCTACGTAGGGAGTTGTCTTCTAAGGCAACATCCTGACAGGAATAGAACAGCATAAGTAACGCTCCACATATGAAAAATCTTTACAGGCCAGACAAATAGCGTTTATAGGAAATGCACGTTTACATGTCGCTAAGCTAACGATCAGCCTGTCAGGCACAATACGGGACACCTTTTTGGAATCAGTGTGATGCCCTAATATTAATACAGATGAAAATGAAAAATACACAAAAAAAATAGCCCTTTTTAATTAGATTGAACTACTTTTTGATCAATATTTTTCATCATTGAATTAATTATAAGTAAATATTTATAATAAACATTACTTTCGCTTTGTCTGCCATTTTTGTTTTATTTTATTTATTTATTTTTTCACCACATTATGGTTGCCTTCTCTGCAAAGCATACACAGTATGCAATACTGCCTTTAAATTTGGACAAATTTAGGTATCTTATGAGGCAGCAGAATTAAGTTGCCATCCTTTAGAAACAGCGTGTCAGGACCGTGCCTATGATGCCTTGAGGACTGTTCACACAGGATGCGTTTTTGCACCTGTCTGCACTGTTTTGGAATCATTTTGCTATATGAACATGCGCTAGATGGGCTTTGAACAAATTGCAATGCGTTTTGCTGCTTTTTCAGCTTCTCGTGCCATAGACGAAGTTACTGTTTACAAACAAACACTTGGCAGTGGTACTTCCGTCTTTTGGCACCCCAGATTAGTACAGTGTACTGAATGTGGACCAGTAATTTAAGCAGTAAAGACGCATATTACATGTACATGGAAATTTTCATTTTTATATGCTACCTTTATCAGGCTTAAGAAGTGTGAGGATGTGTATTCATCAACATTACATGTACATGTACGAATTAATCACACAGGCCTATTGAAATAAGTTAAAACTGGTTTTAGAAAGAAACCACATATATTTCTTCACTATAAAACATATACAGTAAATCCCTTTATAATAACTTTAATTCAGACATCTGCATTCTGTTCCATTCGTTGCGCTCTGTCTAGTTTTTTTTTTATCACAAGTGTCAGGATATGTAGCAGGAAGGAGGACCCATTCGCAGGAATGAGTGAACACAAAAAACTTTTTTAAACAAATTAAACAAAGATGAACAAAAAACTCTCACAGGAGAGAGAAAACAGACTAATGAAAACAAGAACAAAATAACTACAATGGCTGACAGAAAACAGAAACAGGATAAATACAGGAACTGACAGACCAACCGACAGACTTAACTAATGTTACAAACATACAAAAACGATTCCACAAACACAAGAGGAAGAAGGCACGATATATAGAGGAAGACACATGAGGGACAGATGCTGACAATCAACATGACAAGGACTAAATGAGGAGGCGTGGCAAGAGGAAACAAGCAGGCAGGGTCAGAGGAGTGCATGGTAGACAAAAAACACAGAGCCCATGCATTCAAACACAAAACAAATACAGAGCCATGCGCTCAAACACAAAACAGAGACCAAAACATTAACAGATAACAGAAAGGAGAGGGCTGTCAGACCGAGGTCCATCCTAAGTCCAAGGTTCAGGCAGTGGCATATGAAGTATCCGATCTCTTACAGTTGGAGTTGGCATCAGTTCATCCTGTGAAGTCCATCGTAAAAGACCGAAGTGATGTCTGTCTAGCACCGGCTGTAGTCTGTCCATCTGTCTGTCTGTAGCTTATTGAGTATGTGAGACAATTCTGGAAGATTATTAGTGAAGCTATCTTTAGTGGTCGAAAGAATAGTTCTACCTGAACGATAGTGTGGTGTAGATTGAGTGACATTAACTGATCGCAGCAAACAAGAGACAAGGTAATAATCTGAGATGTCATCGCTCTGCAGTAGAATTCAAATAGTATCAACACCAACTCCATATGACAGAATTAAATCTAGCATATGATTATGGTGATGAGTTGGTCCTGTCACATTTGGTCTGACTGCAAGAGAGTTGAGAATATCGATAAATGCTAATCCCAATGTGTCATTTTCATTATCTATGTGAATGTTGAAGTCACCAACAAAATTTTGCAAATTCACCAAGGAAATCAGAATACAGCCCAGGTGATCTATATACTGTAGCAAGGGTAAAAGACGACAGAGTTGTTTTTATTTATATCTATAGTTGACGGTGTCACATTAAGCATTATTAGTTCAAAAGACTTACATTTATATCCTGTCCTCTGAGTAACACCAAAAACTTCACTGTAAATTGCAGCAACACCTCCTCCTTGACCCTTCAGATGAGGCTCATGTTTATAACAATAACCTGGGGGAGTAGATTCATTTAAACTAATATATTCATCCGGTTTAAGCCAGGTTTCAGTCAAACAAAGCGCATCCAAACTATGATCTGTAATAATTGCATTTACAATTAGTGCTTTGGTTGAAAGAGATCTAATCTTTAGTAGCCCCACCTTTATATTATGTTTATCTTCAATTGTATTTTATTTTAATTTTTTTTTCAAGTTTGACCTTAATGAAGAAAATGTCTAAATGATTTAGTGAGGGGTTTGTGTTTGGTAGTTCGGGCAACAGACACAGTCTGTATATGATATCTAGGTGATGCAGTCTCTATGTGTTGTAGTTTATGTGACCTGTGTGACATCTCAAGGCAGCTAGCAGACGTTCAGATTAACCAGTTTGTCTACTTCCTGACCTGGGCCCCAGTTAGTCAAATACTATCAATATTAAGACTATGAGCCAAATTAATAGAGAGGAGAGCGGCACCTTCCTTGGAGGGATGGAGTCCGTCTCTCTTTAGCAGGTCAGGTCTACCCCAAAAACTTCCAGTTGTCTATGAATCCTATGCTATTCTCCGGACACCACTCAGACATCCAGCCGTTCAGTGACACTAATCTACTATAAACCTTGTCACCACAACGAGCAGGGAGGGGGCCAGAACAAATTACAATGTCTGACATAGTTTTTGCAAGTTCACACACCTCTTTAAAATTATCTTTAGTGATCTCTGTCTGGCAAAGCCGGACATCGTTAGTGCCAACATGAATAACAATTTTAGAAAATCTACGTTTAGCATTAACCAGCACTTGTAAATTTGATCTGATGTCAGATGCCTGAGCCCCCGAAATGCATTTAACAATAGTGACTGTAGTCTCTATTTCCATGTTCCTTACAATAGAATTACCTATTACTAAGGCTCTTTCAACATGATTCTCAGTGGGTGCATCACAGAGTGGGGAGACTCCACTGGAAACCCTAACAGGAATGGAAGAGTGGTGTCGCTTTGCTGAGCGAGTATGCTGCCGAGACATCACCCAAACACCCTGCTGTGGAGGCTCTACAGCCGGAACCAAAGTGTGTGTGTTGCTCGCTGTACTACCCGCATCCGAAACAGTATCTGCCAGCTTCTCTTTCTCACTGACCTCCTCTAGCGTTCAGATGCGTGTCTCTAACTCATTAATCTTCTCCATCAGCCTGACTAATTCCTTATGCATGTAAATCCCTCACTGCTGATGGAAGAAGCTATAGTAAACATGTGGCATGCAATGCAGGAAGAAATAACATGAGCGGATGCCATGACTTTCCACAATTGTTTGTTGTTGTTATGGTTGTTCTTGAGCAGCGAGGGTTTGAGATCGATGTGGATTGATGTGGTTCCTGATCAGTAGATGTTTCAGATTGATGCAATAATGCATGTAAAACACAGAGGTAAAAACAAATGCATGCAGATGAGATGTGAGATTTAGAAAAGTGGAAAAAAATGAAGCACGTGGTAAAATGGCAAAGGATAAAATGATGAATGTATAAGAATAAGCAATGCTAAGCAGGCTAGCAAGCTACAAACACAGACTGCGTGCCGGCAGCAACCAGAACAGGAAGTGAGCCGGAACTTCCCCAGGTTTAAGAAGTTAGTCAATCAACATAACAAGGACTAAATGAGGAGGCGTGGCATGAGGAAACAAGCAGGCAGGGTCAGAAAAGTGCATGGCAGGCAAAAAACACAGAGCCATGCACTCAAACACAAAACAGAGGCCAAAACATTAACAGATAACAGAAAGGAAAGGGCTGTCAAACTGCGGTCGTGTCAACAAGAACACATTGTGTCTTAACGGCCCATTAAAATGCTGTCTACACAGACAGCTCACTTGGTGTTAGAACAGAGCTATGGATATAAATGGCTAAGTGTAGAAACCTAACTGCACCCTGTTAAAGCTCCTCTGTTCTGACACTAATTATTGATTGGATGATTAGGGCAGATGAAGAGATCTTTTTTGGAAAGCACGGCCTGTGACTGTGCATCCTGTATGCAGCTACAGAGAGCGCACAAGTGAGCGATGGAAAAATCGATACTTTCAATCACGTTGAAGAGCGTCGCTGTCAGTCACGCTGTAGTGAGGTGATTAGGATTGAGTCTTAGGACAGTGAATAAGTTCCAGAGGCTCTCTCCGGAGCCTCGTTCAGTTTCCAAGGCACCTAATGAAATCACACGGAGCTCACGGCAGGCCCTGTGTTCTGTCTGTGCTGATCCTGAGGTCAAACCAAAATAACACACTGTATGTGAGAGATAACACTCATGTTACATTACATACAATGGATAGTTTCAACTCTGAGCCATGTTCAAAGCTTTTGTACAATGTGCACATTCTTTATTAATGCTAATCTTTGTTATACATACTGTTCTACACTTTAAAATGTTTAGGGTTTTTTCAAAATCCCAAATCTAAGACCAAAAATGTCTAATTGTAACTCCTCTTAAAGCTTTAAAGGTACATCCACCAAATTTGGCACATACATTTAGAGTGTTCTGAGTCGGGTTGCTATGACTTTTCTAACTGTTCCGACATCTGATTTTCCCTTAACGGATTAAAAAAAAAAAAGTACTTCATTATACTTCACTTCACTTCATTGATTGAATGCACTTGACTTTTTTAAGCCAACATCGAAGTTTGCCTTGACAAACTTGACTATCTAGTTACTATTCTCATATACTGTATATACTCAAACTTACTGTTAGGATTTGAACAAACGCTTTGCCCCAGGAATAACAACGTCTAAATGACACAATATACGTATTTTTTTCTGCATGCAGTACCTTTTTTTTCACACACAGTTGAGTGCTTAGCCTTTCAAAGTATACTCTTTTGATGGCGAGCCCATATGAACACATTCGACAAATGCACCAATACTCTTTCTGATACACTTTGAGTAAAGTCAGTTTACAAATGCACCAATACTCTTTCTGATACACTTTGAGTACATTTTTTTTTTTTTTTTAAGTCAACACAAGGCGCATGGGCAGATGATGCACATGACTGTCTATTTATCTTGAAAACTTGGCTGCACAGTGCCAATGCGAAATTTGTGTCAAGCGTACTGTGCCAGATGTAGCCGCTCGCGGAAAACCGATGTATACTTGGTCCTTAACTCATCCTGCACCATGCTACAGACATACATAAATGATGGCTGTTTATCAATATGCGTTCTTATGTGTTATTACATTCTCGTGGACACATTCGATGTCATCATCCACTGCCGAAGTTCAATTTCAATACTCAAGAGCGCAAGTACCGAGCATGCTTAAAATGATTCGGATGTGTTCTTGATCAGGCCGAATATTGAGGATGCATCGGATAGTGGCTTGTGCGCAAGAACCCACTTGAAGTCCCAAAAGTCATAGTGGCACTACGGTGGCAGATGAAGGACATTTATGGTTGTGTTTTTCCTCTAGAGTTTCCTGCTGTAAGCTTGCGAACTTCTGACTTCTGACATTTGTTGTTTTGTTGGGCGTTATTTAATAAACATATAAACACATGAAGGAGGCAAGTGTTAACAAACTATTCTTTTAACGTGCTGCTATTCCTGCAAAACCTCACTGGTATGATGATAATAATGCTGCCGCTCATGTGTACTAATGCCAGTAGTTCTCTCACTGGCTTCAAATGTGTTGGGACCATCAATTGCACAACAGAAAAAATGCAGCACATCTCAAAGCTCGCAATAGATGCTTTCTATGTCCTTATAAGTTAGTTCTTCCAATGTAGCTTGGCAAGACTGGTTTTTATAATAATGCAAGACTGTTCTCTGCATTCTTTGCATTCCGAAACACCAGATATAACATATCTTGAAAGGTGACTTTAACTTTTCTAAGGGCTTTGATTTAAGATTTCCACCTCACGGATGATAAAACGAGTTCAAGAAATCACACAAACTTACACCGAAAGATGGACCCAATCTATATCTACAGACCAGAATCATAGGGCATTTTCCAAACAGATCTTTTATGCCCTTGAAGGGCCCTTCCAAAAGACTGTTAGCGAAGCAATAAATACAGTTACAGTTTTTATGATTTTACCATGGTTACTGTACCGTTACTGTAAATCACTGTAATACAAGCCATGCGTCTGAAACCGCGTACTGTCACAGTATGTACTGTATTTGATGAGAAACACATTTATTGGCTGGTAAAACAGTTGAAAGAGTGAGAATTTTGATGTTTACGGACTGGCCTCATTCACTTCCATTTTAAGTGCCTCACTGTAACCCAGATTTTTGCTTTTTTTATTTTCCAAGAAAAGCAGGGGCAAGTCAAAATAATTTTTGTGCTAATTAACATAATTCCACAAATGGTGATCTTAACTTGTATTAAACCAGAAATATTCCTTTAAAATAGTTATGTAAAACAGAAAATATACAGAAAATAGCAGAACAATGTAGGCTTAGTGACCAAAAGTTCAGATTATATTCAGAATATTGTCAATATTCAGATTTTTTTCCCAATGAAGAGTTTAAAAAAAAATATTATTAGTTCCCTATCTGTCACTCACTCAACGTTGTGTTGATGTAGTGACACTAGGGGTCACACTTGGGAGCCCGAAACACCTCTGGTCTTTGATAAAAGGCCAATGAAAATTGCAGAGTGGTATTTGCATACCACTCCCCCAGACATACGGGTATAAAAGGAGCTGGTATGCAACCACTCATTCAGATTTTCTCTTTGGAGCCGAACGGTCGATGTTCACTGAGCTGACTGTTCATTCACCTCTGCTGGATTTGATGGCGTATTTCAGCGGTTTCTCCCTCCTCTGCACTGGTGCACTGCAGAGAACGCCCCTGGACGCTTCGGCAGAAATAAGAGAGTATATTTCTCTAAAAGAGAGGCACACACGGAACGTCTTTTTAAAGACATGTGTATTTAAAGATGACTTTCTGTTTGTGTGTTATTCCTGGTTGCGGTCGTTATCTCTCAACTTCTGGGCGTGACCCACACGGAGACAGTGTTCGTGGATGGATCATGTACTCATTGTGAGAACATGACCATGGCAACCCCAGCCTTGGTCCTTCTACCTATGGGTATGAGGCCAGCGGGGCTAGCACTGGGGGCGATTTGGGGACCCCAATGGGACCACCTCCACCGGGTATCCCCCCACGGCCTCCCATTCCCCAGCACGCTCGTCTGCCCCGATCAGGCTTCCAGATGTGTCCGCTGGCTCGTCACACGGCGAGTTCGACCTCTTGTTCGGAGCCCGTGAAGCTGATGAGCTCTGGAGCGCATGCGGAAGCCTCAGCTGGGCTCCCCCCCTCGGGTACGGTCGCCCAGTCACAGACTGACGCGGAAATGACGGACATGCTTTCCCGAGTAGCCGCGAGTGTCGGGCTAGAGTGGAACCCTCCGCTCTCCCCTGAACCCTCGCGGCTCGATGATTGGTTCCTGGGCTCACGGCACCGCTCACAGCCAAGCTCTGCCCCAGTTCCTTTCTTCCTGGAAGTGCATGAGGAGCTGACAAGGTCATGGGAGGCAACTTTTACTGCCCGGTCCTGATCTTTCAGCTCCCCTTTCCTCACTACCCTCGATAGTGGGGTGGCCAGGGGCTATTTGGTGATTCCCTCAGTGGATAAGGTGCTCGCGGTGCACCTATGCCTGCATAGTGCCGCCACCTGGCGCGGGCGCCCAAAGCTCCCATCCAATGCCTGTAGGTTTACGTCCTCCCTGACGGCCAAAGCCTACAGTGCCACTGGACAAGCCACCTCCGTCCTGCACGCCATGGCTCTCCTGCAAGTCCACCAAGCCAAGGCGATAAAGGAACTGCATGAGGGTAGTTCTGCCCCGGGATTGATGCAGGAGCTGCGCTCGGCGACTGACCTCGCTCTCCGGGCGATGAAGTTCACGTCAGTCTGCCAGTTCACGTAACACAGTTCAGCCAATTGCGACGTTTCGTATAGGGACCCCTAGTGTCACTACATCGACACAACGTCGAGTGAGTTACAGATAGGGAATGTCCTGGTTACTTGCGTAACCTCCGTTCCCTGATGGAGGGAACGAGACGTTGTGTCCCTCCTGCCACAATGCTGAACTACCTGCTGAAATGGCCGGGACCTTGTCTCGGCTCCTCAGCACAAAACCTGAATGAGTTGTTGCATACCAGCTCCTTTTATACCCGTATGTCCGGGGGAGTGGTATGCAAATATCACTGGCCAATTGTCATTGGCCTTTTTTCAAAGACCAGAGGTGTTTCGGGCTCCCAAGAGTGACCCCTAGTGTCACTACATTGACACAACATCTCATTCCCAGCATCAGGGAACGGAGGTTACACAAGTAACCAGGATGTTTCACAGTATTACAGCAAAACTGAAAAAGAATCCATTCCATTTTCATTGTATTATTATTATTTTTTTTAAATAAAACTATTTTTGTGACATGAAGCTGAAAGAAAGAACAGTCAAGTTTTAAAAGCTGTTTTTTCAACAAACAAATGTAACTATTTTTTCTAGAATTTTTTTCCATCAGATTGTGGGGGTTTTCTAGTTTCACAAAAAAAAAAAAAAGAAAAAAAAAAAAAGAAATTATGGGAGAGATATATTAAAATATATTGTGTAACTATCCATGATATAATTTAGTCAAAGCCATTGTTTCTGGCAATTTCATGCCTAACAGTGCAACAGTTCCGACCCACTTATTCAGCAGGCTGGGTTCGGGAAGTATTTTTCCCATTCATTTTTCCCATAGAATTTTCATAAAATCCTTCATAAAAGAGTTGTAAGCCATGAACTCAACCAACCAGTTCCGAGGTGAATCACAACATTACAAACTTTGTTTTGAGGCAAAAAAGTATTTGAAAATCGGACAAACAGACAAATGTACAAGTCTTTGTACTTACCGTCTTTCATAAGGGCAAAAATTACAATCCCATGAAGCTGGGGCCTGGGTAGCTCAGAGAATATTGACTCTGACTACCACCCCTGGAGTCGCGAGTTCGAATCCAGGGTGTGCTGAGTGACTCCAGCCAGGTATCCTAAGCAACCAAATTGGCCTGGTTGCTAGGGAGGGTAGAGTCACATGGGGTAACCTCCTCGTGGTCGTGATTAGTGGTTCTTGCTCTCAGTGGGGCACGTGGTAAGTTGTGCGTGGATCGTGGAGAGTAGTATGAGCCTCCAGTGCTGTGAGTCTCCGCGGTGTCATGCAGAGTGTGCCACGTGTTAAGATTGACTGTCTCAGAAGCGGAGGCAACTGATACTAGTCCTCCGCCACCCGGATTGAGGTGAGTAGCCGTGCCACCACGAGGACCTACTAAGCAGTAGGAATTGGGCATTCCAAAATTGGGGAGAAAAGGGGATAAAAAAATGTATTTAAAAAAATCCCATGAAGCATTTTGAATTATGTCATTGTATGAAATATGTAAATCTATTGATTTTAGGTTGTTAATTATAAGTATAGAAACAATATGTTTAACGTTTTTTGAAAAATATTCTGATATGTCAAATATATGCAGTAAGTAGTTTAAAGTAGTTCACAGTGCGTCATGGGAGTGGGCGGTCACGCCGAGGCGTGTTTTGCATGCTTGGTTGGCTGCGGTTCTCTGATTAGTGAAGCTTTTTCTGCTGGACCATGGGTAATGTAGTTGTTTACCATGAATTCCACTATCAAACAGGGATTTTAAACAATGAAGTTGAAATAACGCAGATGAATGGTTTTTAACGGAATCATAAACCATCTATGAACAACCTCAGAGTTCAAAGTAGGTCTGTCCTAAAAACTTATCATTGAAAATCAATTCGTCTATGTGCAAAATGAATTGGCTGTTTACTTCCGGAACCAGACTCTTGCGCTCTATTCATAAAACATCGTAAGTATGTGGTGCATTCTCAACGTTGCCACAAGGGGTGCTATAGTGGACATTAGTGTGAACTGTCTGCTTCTATGGTGAGTATTCTCTTTCAAGTCAACTACTGTCATGGCTGAGCAACAATTTAAAGAGAATAATACTGAGCAAATCAGTTAAAGTCAATATATTCACAGCAACTTAACAGAATAATAACACATCCAGTTTAATGGCGCAGACTTTTGAAGGTAACTCTATCACCCCCTTGTGTACTGAGGTTTGTTACCACCATGGTAATGCAAGAACACACGTTAAGCATGTTCAACCGGGCCGTGTGTTGGCAATGCCAAGCACTCACATCTTTGTAGTAGTTAGTTTCTCCCCAACACTGTTTATGTGTATGCATACACAGGCAAGGACACACTAAAATAACAGAAAAATAAATGAAACAGACAATTCTGCAGTTGAAACAACTAGATGCAGCAAGCAAATATGAACTATTTGTTTTCATTTTTCCTCCAGAAAAAGTCTGAATTCTAATGAGTGAAGCTGAAGAGACATATTGAAATCGTTAAGCAGAAAATACTTGACCTTCACTTCTGTGGGGGGAAAAAAAGTGGAAGAAAAAGGGAAAAAACAGAAAGCAAAACAAACTCCTGTCTGTGGGTCTCTCTTTCGCTGACTGTCAACATGTCTCTTGATGTGGCAGCATCACACTGTGTTTATTGTGTTGCTACAATGTGATAATAGCTGTAATTGCTGTGAGGAAATTTGTGTAGAGTACTGTATCAAATGTAGGGAGAGAGAGAGAGCGAGAGAGAGAGAGAGAGAGAGAGAGAGAGAGAGAGAGAGAGAGAGAGATGGATTGACAGAGAGATTAGAGGCGGACTCTAGCTGACTCTTTGTGTGGTGCCTGTCTGTCAGCTAACAGAAGAAGAAAACGTCTGCTCTCTCTCTCTCTTTCTCTTCAGAGTGTTCATCTTGTCCTTGTCAGTCTTTAAGGACTTTGTGCCAAAACACCCCATTGTGAGCCAATGATTCTAAAGACGGACACAACAAAACACATTAAAGTAAAAAAGAAGTGTTGTTCACAAACCATATGGCTTCCGTACAATGATGCATTTGAAACAGGATATTCTAAGAGAGAAAAATTAAGGGCGGGGCTTTAGTTAATCCATCAGGAATTGATAGTGAAAAGTGAGCATATGTTACAGGAATAGTTCACCCAAAAAATGGTAAATCTCTTTTAATTTACTCAACCTTATGCCATCTCAATCTCGTATGGCTTAATTCTCCGGGGTTTTTTTATGGAGATATGATGTGAATATATACACACAATGCAAGTCAATGGGGAGAATTTATAGTGAAAAATGAGTTACATTTTGGTCTGTTCTCACTCAAAATCGATTAAACCACTCGAGTCTGGATTACCTTTATGCTGCCTTTATTTATTGTCTTTGGATTCTTCAAAGTGCTGGATCCCATGGACTTGTATGGACAAAAACACCTCATATCTCCATCATAATATCTTCATTTGTGTTCAGCAGAACAATGAAAGCCATATGAGTGTGAGATGGCATAAAGATGAGTAAATGATCAAGTCAAACTCAATTCACAAACTCTGCTGCCAGTCGCCGCATGCGCAGCGTCCATCTCGTTGATGAGAGAATTCTCATTTTTAGGTCACTTTTATTTGTTTCATTCACTCCCTCAAACAATGCTCTGGTACCCAAAAACTCTGCCTATTATGTCACAAGAAGGATAATTATATCAAATCTGTATCTATATTAAATCTGTATCAATACCCAGCCCTATTAGTGATAGCTAATCACAAAGACCTTGTGTCATTTCTAATATCTACCAAAAGCCTTTCCAATTCAGCTCATTTGCTATATTCTTAAATTGAATTTGATATATCTATATTATGAACATACCTGTTGTAACATCATATTGGCCATTAGCTATTAACAAACCTATATCTGTCAACTACTAGTATGCATATGTAATGTCACTAATGCTTTGGCAAAGTAAAGCTTTTATACCATGCCAATTAAACTACCCTACTAGAATCAGAGGGAGAAGAAGAGAGCCCTACACATCAAGCCGTCTGATCACAGCGAATAAAAACGTCCACCACAAGTGTTGAGAAAACACAGATCTAATTTCTCCCTTCTATACCCCCTCCCCCATTCTCTCCCATTCCCCTCTGCCCCCTCTCTCTGTGCCTGACACCGGCTGCCTTTTGAGGGAGCGAGTGACTTGTTAGTACTCTAAGCAACACGAGCAACAGATGTGTCCCTGGCAGTGGATGGATGCTCACAGTCCATCTGGCCAGAGCTGCTCTGGACAGCGATGATGAATACAGCTTCATCACGGAATGACGGTCATCAATCCAGCGCGGCCGCCGTGCGCTCTGACAGCAGCGGGGGCCCAGGTGGAGCTGCGCAGAGAGGGGCCATTCCAGAATACAGGTCAATCAGCACCAGCCCGAGCCAATATTAGCTCTCAATATATAGAATGCTCGACGAATTATGCCAAAAGATCAACTCTGTGCTTTGCAGGAGAGGTTGGTGTGGATTTATTTGCACGCAGGTGACTAACACCATCGTTCTGTTCCAAAACCTAGTCAGTTGCATCCGTAGGCAGCTTTTGAAGGCATTTTAGGCATGCTCCTGACACAAAGGCTTTTCTAAAAGTAGGCGGCATAATTAGGCCTTTTAGCATAACTCATTTGGCCAAATTCTAACGCAGCATCACATGGTTTCCTTCATTAGGAAGCCAATCCCAGAATGCACTGGAACAAGCTAGGTCAATAAATAAATATAACAAATGTTAATTATGAATATACATACATTTTAGTCAAAAAATTACTAGAATAATAAAAAATAAAAAAAGATGTAATTAACAACAAATTATGTGAAATAATATGTATGTGTGCTGTGTGTTTTTAGGCTTATTGGAGTATCGTGCCATAATCTTATCAACATGCTAACAGGAAAATCCTGCACGTTTCTCATGAGCAATTGAGATATAGCCTACATGGCTGTTTCTTCATCTTTGTGCAGTTTTTGCACTGTGGACTCTCGTTAAAACATTTTTTAACTCAATTTTTTATTTTTTTATTTGTCCACGGACAGTATCCAACAGTGCATGTCATTTTTGTCATTTTTTACGGAAAGTCCTGAAATTCCCACCACAGTGTCATTTCCAGCACATCTCAAATTCTTCTGCTAATGCTGCAGAAATTATACACTTCAGTTAGAGTTTACCTAGCTACAGTATATATTTATGTCAAGTTTAATGCATTTGCAATGTAAACCCACTTACCGTGCCAGCAAACCTTCTTTGAATCCATCTTGGAAAGAAAGAGAGGCAGGGAAAGCAACATTAGATTCAAATTAGCAACATACGTAGATTCAAATAAAATGCACAGTAGTACTGTATTGGACTAAAGACTAAATGTCATTGCCTATTTTTTATATGTTAACATTCAAGTGTTTCCTTGAACTGTCACAACTTCAGATCCAGCACTTTTAATGCTATCCAGGGCTGCCTATTATAAATATCTCACTGGACATGTCACCTTGTTTCCAAAGCTCTAAACGGCTCTTTAAGAAGATCGAGTCCATTTGAGTCTTTTGCTCTTTATCATAGAGATGAAGAAAGAGAGGAAATAAATAGATAAAACAGAGAGAGAGAGAGAGAGAGAGAGATCTGTAGGACAGTTTGTGATGAGTTGGAGTATTAACCATGGGAGGGGGGATAAAGGCCTTGATGTCAATGCTACGCGGACATGCTAGCTAGTAAGGGGTGGTTCAATAACATGCATGTTATAAATGACACTTGTGCGAGCAGATGCTGGGAAATGATGTTTGAAACCCTGAACTCTGAAGGCATTTCATGACAGACATCTGAAAATATACTCATTGTCCTGCAAGCCTTCAATAGTTTTCTGTGAGCTGTTTAGACCTAGTATTGAAATACATCTCGGCTGATCTGATCAGAAGTGTTAATTTGAGACAGATTTGCCATTTACACCTGATATTAGAGCCTCAAATGCATCTCCTGTGACCATCTGTGATCGGACTATGAGGGGGGAGTCTCTGAAATCATGACTGCAT
The DNA here is from genome assembly GCF_019703515.2 of Myxocyprinus asiaticus. Classification (NCBI taxonomy): domain Eukaryota; kingdom Metazoa; phylum Chordata; class Actinopteri; order Cypriniformes; family Catostomidae; genus Myxocyprinus; species Myxocyprinus asiaticus. Next base: position 47,930,189 of record NC_059353.1, on the reverse strand, counting down.
ATATCACTTGCTAATGCATGTTGATAAAGCACAAAAAAGTAAAAAAGTGAGGAAAAAACCTACACTGCTGGATATACTTCCATATTTGAATGTCACCCCAAATATGATGTTTCAAGCGGAATGCTCGTTGCTATTTTAGTTGAGCAGCTATAATTTCTGATCTTCGGAAAACTGTGTGCTTTTCATGATTGTATTACTGCACGTTGATCTCTGCAAAAAAAAATTTTTCAAAGGTTCACCCAAAATTTATATTCTACCATAATTTACTCACACTCATGTTGTTCCAAACCCAATTGACTGTGCTAAACAATGAACAATAAAATTTGCTGTGCTAAACAATGCAAGTTCTCGTATAAACTCCACTCCAACTCTCCACTCTCGTATAAACGCCACTCCAACCCTCTACGGACACCAGTGTTGGGTAACGTTATTTTAAAAGTAAAGGCACGGTTATATTTACCTTTGCAAGGTGAAATTCCGTGGGTGAAATAAAGTAATTTCAAGGGAAATCTACCCGATCGTGAAATTGCCGTGGTGGACTTTCGGTGGCGAAAAGTTTTCCCATGACAGCTGAATTTGCCGCGTTGATTATTAGGTTATAGTTGCTTGGTTTGGCAGTAACCTCTGTGTGAGCGGTGCTTCTTATACAAATACACTGAATATTCACAATGGACAAGGATATCATTTTAGCAGCTAAATTATTTTTAACCTCACTCTCACAACGTATAAAGTGCAGCATTAAAAAGAGGCTGCTTGGAAATAATGTTTTTGCTGGTTTAATACGCGCTCAACGTCAGCCCGTGCATCCTTCGCCCATGGAATTTCGCTGTGCAAAGATAAATGTGACTGCGCCTTAACTCGTTAGAGTTACTCCTTAAAAAATAAACTAAATTAATTAAAAAGTGTTAGGTTATTTTTTTATTTTTATTTTTTTGCATTACTCTTTTTTTCAGAGTAAAATCGCTATGCTTTCCTTACAAATGAGCCATGCATTGCATACAAAAGACATTATGGGTCATGCTGCCTACTGTACAACACATGTCAAAACAACATGCTAAATAAACAGATTTTTAGAAAGGCTACAATCAGTAGGTCTATTCACACCATATTTATAATTAAGTGACTCAATAACAGGAATATGCATGATTTGTTTTTCCATCGGCATGGCAGCCAACATGAATAATAAAGATTAACCACTGTCTTACCTAATGCAACAAAGACCAACACTTGAACTGGAATCATATGTCATTGCACACTTTTACACCTGATTTTTCAGAATACGCAGAAAGGAAAGGTGTACTGTAGAAAAGCAACATGTTACATACAGTATTTTAAAAAGTAACTCGGATATTATAGTCTAAATAAAACAAAATATTGCATTCATCTATTTGATACTTAAACAAGTAATCTAATTACTTAACGTGTGTAACTTGTAACATGTTACCCCCAACCCTGACCGACACACTGGTGAAAGAATCGCCATGGGCTAGTAAATTTTAGTGTTTACTCACCAGACTTTTGGTTTAATATTTAAGTGCAATACAATTAAAACTTAGAAATATATTAATCAAACCTGGAAGGGGGTTTCTTCATTCATCATTTTTCATCATTTCACATAATTTTAATAAAATTGTAGCTTTTTAAAAAAGTAAAAATTCCACATTATATCAATTTAGATGATGTCAGTATGTTACATATAAAATCCCAATAGGAGCTGTCACAGTTTGAGATTTCATGTCAGCTACACATAGGGTGTAAACTAAAAACGAAAATTCCACAATTCCACATCCAACATTTAAAGATGAAGTATGCTAATTCTGTGGTTCTAGTGGCACTGAATGGAATAGCAAAATTAAACATTGTTTTCAAACAGCTTTCTGAATACAGGGGTCTGCCATTGATCAAACAAATAGATAGTCCCGCCCCCAGCTCACACCATTGGTCGAGTCAACGTTGTTGTGTCGAGCTGAAAGGGCCACTCAAAACAAACAGAGGCACAGTGTTTACAGTTTACAAGAAATTTAACCTACAAATTGCTTACTTTTAGTTGTCTCTGCATCGTAAGCTGGGACAGGAGAAAGGATTTTACACTTGATTTAACCCAATGTTTAATGTACTATGTAAACATTGGTTTATGGGGTAGATCTTTTCACAAGTTTCACCAAACCCCTGCATAGATGCTGTACGAGCCTATTGTTCAGTTCGTAATTATTTACAGTGTTTGTTGAAGTTAAAATATTTCATAATCTGTGATTACTTCTTTAAATATCTACATCCTTACACATTTATTAAATATTTACAAGTGTGTTACTACATGTATAATTTATACTATTTACAAGTATTTACATTGATTTGACATTATATGTAGAACAAGTGTGAAAACAGGAATGTCTCTTTAAAAATAGCGGCAGTTCAGCAAGGGTCTCACAGAAGTGATTCAGGTTGATCAGATTCTTTACAAAATATGTGCTATGCGTGATTATATATATATATATATATATATATATATATATATATATATATATAATATTAGAATTTTAATCACGCATAGCACAAAATATTAGTGCTGTCAGTCGGTTAAATTGTTTAATCGTGATTAATTGCATAATTTTTCGTAATTGCGATAATCTCAGATTTGTAATGTGCTGAAATTTTATTAAATATACTTATGTGACAAAGAAGAGGGCGTGGCCGGGCCGTGATGGAGCATGGCCAGTGCTGAATCAGCTGATCATCGGGAGAGCGAGATAAGGGGCAGCTGGAGACACCGGTTCGAGAGAGAGAGAGACGCACGCGGCCGCGTTGCATGTGTGTCTGTGTCCTTATGCTTTATGTTGTTTTAAGTTAATTTATATCATTAAAGTTTATGTTTATTGTTCAGCCGGTTCCCGACTCCTCCTTGACCATCCTTATACTGTTACATTGGTGCCAAAACCCAGGAAGGAGGAGGGATGCACTGTCGTGGTGTCCTCGCCGCTGCCGTCCGCCAGGGGATGGAGGAGTCACTGCTGGCCGCCGGGAGTCGGAGGAACTGCTGCCGTCCGCCAGGAAGGGGAGGAGCCATTCCGTCCTCCAGGGGTCGGAGGACTCGCTACCATCCGCCAGGGGAGGAGCGACTGTCGGACAAAGCGACAGCGTGTCCGGGGACTGGTAAGCGAGTTTTTCTCTCTCTCTCCTCAGCGGGAGAGTGATAAAGAGGAGCCAGGGACACCAGTTCAAGAGAGAGAGAAACAAGCGGCCGCTGTGTGTGTGTGTTTGTTTGTTTAAGTTCATTTATGTAATTAAATTTATGTTGACTGTTCTGCCAGTTCCTGCCTCCTCCTTGCCCATCCTTTACCCGTTACAACTTATTTTCCTGTCAAAATGCTTGTATTTCCTTCTTATGAAAGAAAACAAAACAATACGTAACAATATAATGCTTTATTAAAATTTTCCAATGAACAATGCTTTTCACAGTATAAAGATAGAAATGCACTAAAATAGCACCAATTCAAGTAACATTAAACATATATATATATATATATATATATATATATATATATATATATATATGACAAATGAACTGCGTGAATCTCATCTTTGGACGCATTGAATTTCAGTTTTTTTAATTTTTAATTTTTTTTATTGTCTTCATGAACTACTTTTACTATACTTTTGGGTCCTTTTCTTCCCTTTTGGGTTTCACTGAAGAAAGAAAGTTTAGAGTGACATGAAGGTGATTTAATTATGACAGAAATGTTATTTTTGGGTAAACTATCCCTTTAATCAGTCCTTTTGTTTTCCAGTAAAAATATTTATGCTAGCTTAAAACAAGATGCATTTACTTTTGAAAAAATATTTTATGTAAGATAAGATTTGTTTTGTTTTGATCGAATCTATATCTTAAATTATTTGCCAATAGGGTAAGAAAAATAAAATGAATTCAAGATATATTCTCTGATAAAAAAATAAATAAATAAATAAAAAAAACAAATACTGATTATTAAAATTCAGCAAGCTGTTTCAAAGTAACTTCCCCAACATGGCATTTTATTTGAGCTTTACAAGATTAGCATCAAGTTGTACATCTGCTGAACAGTTTCTGCAGCTCTTTTCGAGAAATTTGTGATAAATTAGCGATTAATCCTCTTCCTGTAACTTTTGTTTGTGAGGTAGTGGCACAGAAGATGCCTATAAATAGCGTTAGCATATGTACTTAGCTGTCAAAGACAGCAAAGAGGAACAAGGGCCCGTATGACCTTAGCGAGCACTGGATTTCAATATTCGTATACATATTTATTGGCGAAGATAACCTCTAGTGTTGCTGACTGCAAACCCTGGCTTTTAAGATGCTCTTGAGGCATACTGCAAAGGCTAATATCTTAGATCACCCCAATTTAATCACATATTTGTTTTCAAATAGCTAATTATTTTCATCAGATATGCAGTGGTTTGTTTGCATGATCGTTCTTGGCTGATTTTAACGTGCTATTCTTCAGAATGAAGCTGTTGGCAAGTGGCACCAGTGGTAAACAAATCTTTTGTTAATTCCTGTGAGTGTAGGTTTTCTCATGCCGATGGTAATTAGTAAGGAATTAAACATGTTACACAAAAGAGAGATATCTTTGGCTAACAATACAGAACAATAACTTTTGATATGGAGAAAGAAAATAAGGCCTGGCTTGCTTGCAGAAGCTTCTACATTGCCAGTTTGCAAAGGGATCATCAGTATTGTGAGACAAATTGATATTTGCAGGGGTCGGCAATGACACTATTGGCACCTAAAGGGATAATAAAAATTATAGTAGTGAACGAAAAGAACGAAAGAGATTAATATTATGTTTAATTCTTTTAATTAGTTGTTTTGTTTATCTAGTGGCATAGATTTTTGGAAGCATTCAGGAGAGAAATGCCTTGAATACAGCTGTGACCTCTCCAATATTCCTCCTTCATAGTGCAAATATTCAAGACAGCTGGCCACAACCAAGAAAGTCTAGGGCACAATGACCTGTCTCACGAAGCTATCTGAACAAACGCAGAGTTTCAGAGTTGATCTTTAGGTTGACAAAACCAGACAGAGCCAAACTGGTTTAGATCGAGTTCAGTAATCTTAAGACTCTTGATAATCCTTCTCTGTAAACTCAGAGTTATATATAAAAAAACAAAAAAAGAAAAAAAAAACTGAAGCACGTGCAAGTGAATTAATGAGTGATGTTTGCTGAGAACAGCCAATTATGTGGAACAATGAGCATGCTTACATGCACACACCAATATGCTGAATACTCCCAAAAATCAGCTTATTTAAAAGATCTGACAAAGCAAGAAAACCGTGTTTAGATTTGAAATAATCACGTTATTTTCTGCTTTTGACGCCAAACCGCGAAGAGACATGCGCTCAACACGTGCGCACATTGGATAAGCCGGTGAGAACACCAGTAAAGGCATTTACATGCTTTGCAAAATCGGCGTAATGGGCACAAATCTACCCCTGACGACCAGTTTATTCTTACGTCGCTTATGACATTACACCGATAAAGGAATGCTGTTTATTGCGTTTACATGACCACGTGTGTTGTGCCTTAATAAGCATAATTGGTGTAAGAATGTGCATGTAAACACACTCAATGAGAGAGACACGTTTTACTTCTTGTGTGACTGTCAGTGTGATTTACTTCTTCACTAAAGATCAAGAGATCATTATGAAAAATAAGCATTTAAAGTATAGTTCACCCAAAAATTATAATTCTCTAATCATTTATTCACCTTTATGCTGTCTTAAACTCGTATGTCTTTCTTTCTTCTGCAGAACTCATATGAAGATATTTTGATGATGATATGAGGTGTTTTTGTCCATACAATACAAGTCAATGGGGTCCAACACTTTCAAGCTCCAAAAAAGACAATCAATCATAAAGGTAATCCACACGACTCAAGTGGTTTAATTAATGTCTTCTGAAGTGATAAAATTGGTTTTGGGTGAGAAATGCAGCTTAAGCTTAAGATGACTACTGGAAAAATAACTGAAATAGGAATGCAACGATTATTTTGAAAATGGATTAATCTTCAATTATTTCTTCGAATTAATCAAATAACTAAATAAAAAAGCTTAATTTTATTTCCTGTGTTTTATTAATTACAAATAATTGATTGAAAAACATAAAATAATTGTATGCTATACACTGTATACATAAAAGGTTTAATATTTGAAATATTAAAAATATAAATTGCAAGTACAGTAGTTCCTATCTGTCACTCACTCGACGTTGTGTCGATGTAGTGACACTAGGGGTCACTCTTGGGAGCCCGAAACACCTCTGGTCTTTGAAAAAAGGCCAATGGGACTTGGCGAGTGGTATTTGCATACCACTCCCCCAAACATACGGGTATAAAAGGAGCTGGTATGCAACCACTCATTCAGATTTTCTCTTCGGAGCCAAACGGTCGATGCTCACTGAGCTGAATTCCCACGGCTGTCCATTCACCTCTGCTGGATCTGACGGCGCATTTCAGCGGCTTCTCCCCCTCTGCACTGGTGCACTGCAGAGAACACCCCTGGGCGCTTTGGCAGAAATAAAAGAGTATATTTCTCTAAAAGAGCGGCACACACGGAACGTCTTTTTAAAGATGCCCTTCCGTTTGTGTGTTATTCCTGGTTGTGGCCGTTATCTCTCACCTTCTGATGGTCACGATCGCTGTCTTTCATGTCTGGGCGCTACCCACACGGAGACAGCGTTCGTGGATGGGTCATGTACTCATTGCGAGAACATGACCATGGCAACGTTGAGGTCGCGGCTTGCCTTCGTAAGAAAGCAAGCCACCCCAGTGGCTCCCCACCTCGGTCCTTCTACCTACGGGTATGAGGCCAGCGCGGCTAGCACTGGAGGCGATTTGGGGACCTCAATGGGACCACCTCTGCCGGGTATCCCCCCACGGACCTCCTATTCCCCAGCACGTTCGTTTGCCCCGATCGGGCTTCCGGATGTGTCCGCTGGCTCATCTCACGGCGAGTTCGACCTCTTGTTCAGAGCCCACAAAGGTGATGATCTCTTGAGCGCAGCATCAGAGAGCGGGCTCGTCCAGTCGGATGCGGAAGCCTCAGCTGGGCTTCCCCCTCGGGTATGGTCGCCCAGTCACAGGCTGACATGGAGATGACAGACATGCTTTCCTGGGCAGCCGCGAGCATCGGGCTAGAGTGGAACCCTCCGCTCTCCCCTGAACCCTCACAGCTCAATGATTGGTTCCTGGGCCCACGGCGCCGCTCACAGCCATGCCCCGCCCCAGTTTCTTTCTTCCCGGAAGTGCACGAGGAGCTGACAAGGTCGTAGGAGGCACCTTTTACTGACCGGTCCTGATCTTTCAGCTTCCCTGCCCTCAATACCCTCGATGGTGGGGCGGCCAAGGGGTATTCCATGATCCCCCCGGTGGATAAGGCACTCGCGGTGCACCTATGCCTGCAGAGTGCCACCACCTGGCGCGGGCGCCCGAAGCACCTGTCCAGGGCCTGTAGGTTTACGTCGTCCCTGACGGCCAAGGCCTACGGTGCCGCTGGACAAGCCGCCTCCGCCTTGCACGCCATGGCTCTCCTGCAAGTCCACCAAGCCAGGGGGCTAAAGGAACTGAACGAGGGTAGTTCCGCCCCGGGATTGATGCAGGAACTGCACTCGGCGACCGACCTCGCACTCCGGGCAATGAAGGTTATGGCGCGGTCTCTCAGGCGGGCGATGTCCACCTTGGTGGTCCAGGAGTGCCATCTTTGGCTCAACCTGGTCGAGATGGGAGAGGCCGACAAGGCACAGTTCCTTGGAGCCCCTATTTCCCAGGTTGGCCTATTTGGTGACACCGTCGAGGACTTTGCCCAGCAGTTCTCGGCGGTGAAGCAGCAGACGGAACTATCCAACAAATCCTGCCCCGACGCGGCTCAAGATCCCGCACCCGTCTGCACGTTGCCAAGCGTGTCCTCCTGTGATGACTGCACCAGCTCCGCCACAGCCCGCCCCCACGGCCCGGCTCCAGCGTGGAACCCACCGCAGGAAGCAGACACCACCCGTCTCACGGCCGGCCGCCAAGAACCCGAGAAAGGCTTCAAAGTGCCCCTGAGACGGGCGACCCTGGGGTGAGGAAACCCGCTGCTCTGGAGCTGGTAAGCAGACTACTCCATCCCCCGGTGGAGGGCCGGGGGGAGAATCTTTTGTTACCTTTTCATTTAATTTTGCCGCATGCCCAAGTGGCTGCGGTACCCAAAATTTCAGCAAAAGAGCGGTTTCCTTGTTCCCTGGGTCACATACCCGGTGCGCACAGCCATCATCACGACCACCGTCCACCATTCCATTTCGGCAGGTTTGACGCTCCAGCGGTGGTCTCCCCACCCCTGCGCACCCAGCTGTGGCACAAATCTGCCCCTGATGTGACGGTCTCCACGGGTCACGAGGACAAGCCTCTTCCTCCCCCGTCCCAGGCTGTTCCGAGGGTGGTCACAAGGAGCCAGGTAAGTGCTTCGATGTCCCTGAACTCAGCACGGCCATGGCACGATGTGGCACCTCAGGCTCCGCCCCGCCACGAGGCCCCACCCGCCGGTATGTTTGACGAGATTGTCCCCTTTGTCCCCCTCGCCCGGAGCTTGGATGCATCGCTTGTGCTTTCCAACCCGTCACGATGACTGGTCCGGACTGTCCGACTTGGCTACGCGATTCAGTTCGCCAGGCGTCGCGGCTATGTTGGCACATCAACTGCCTCGATTTGTTGGCAATTCTGCTCGCTCTACGGAGGTTTCGGCTGTTGATCTAGGGCAAGCATGTGTTAGTTCAGACAGACAACATGGCAACAGTGGCATACATCAACCTTCAAGGCGGTTTACGCTCCCATTGCATGTCACAACTCGCCAGCCGTCTCCTCCTCTGGAGTCAGCAGCACCTCAAGTTGCTGCGAGCCACTCACATCCCGGGCGACCTCAACACTGCAGCAGACGTGCTGTCATGACAGGTTACCCTCAGGGGAGAGTGGAGACTCCACCCTCAGGTGGTCCAGCTGATTTGGAGTCGATTCGAGCAGGCACAGTTAGATCTGCTCGCTTCCTGAGAATCCTCCCACTGCCCACTCTGGTACACCCTGACCGAGGCACCGCTCGGTATAGATGTGCTGGCACACAGCTGGCCCCCTGGACTTTGCAAATATGCGTTTCCCCCAGTAAGCCTACTTGCACAGACCCTGTGCAAGGTCAGGGAGGACAAGGAGCAGGTCATCCTAGAAGCACCCTACTGGCCCACCCAGACATGGTTCTCGGACCTCACGCTCCTCGCGACAATATCCTCCCTATCTTTTGGGCAGTCGACTTGTCCCCGAAGGGCCGTTCGACGCTCATAAAAGCGTTAGGGGAGGTTACGTGTTGGCCTGGTGTGCTGGCTACGAGGCACGCAGTGGTCTGCCCGTCTCGCACCGCCAGTTCACGTAACACAGTTCAGCTAGTTGTGGCGATTCGTATAGGGACCCCTAGTGTCACTACATCGACACAACGTCGAGTGAGTGACAGATAGGGAATGTCCTGGTTACTTTCGTAACCTCCGTTCCCTGATGGAGGGAACGAGATATTGTGTACCTCCTGCCACAATGCTGGACTACCCGCTGAAACGGCCGGGACCTTGTCTCGGCTCCTCAGCACAAAACCTGAATGAGTGGTTGCATACCAGCTCCTTTTATACCCGTATGATCGGGGGAGTAGTATGCAAATACCACTCGCCAACTCCCATTGGCCTTTTTCAAAGACCAGAGGTGTTTCGGGCTCCCAAGAGTGACCCCTAGTGTCACTACATCGACACAACGTATCGTTCCCTCCATCAGGGAACGGAGGTTACGAAAGTAACCAGGACTTTTTTCAAATATGCACTACATTTATAAAGGCTATATTATGTGACATTGTATATTTTATAATTCATCAGGTTTTAGCTTAAAAAAAATAAATAATCCAAATTCTATACCGTTTTTTTTAAACCCCAGCATAGACTCTGTAGGAGCCTATTTGTTAATTTCTTCAATATTTACAGTATTTACATATTTACACATTTATTACACATTTCAATAATTGTTTGTTTATTCATACTTTCTACAAGTATTTATATTGAGTTTACATTCATGTAGAACAAGTGATAAAACTGTACTGTCTCTTTAAGAATAGTGGCAGTTCAGCAAGCCTCTCACAAAAGTGTTTCACAAGAGTGCATATTAACAAAAGAGTTACCACATGGTTTCTTTACCGCATCCATGCTATTTGTGATGATAATTAATGTTTCTTTTTATCTGTAGAGCAACAACTGACTGTAAATAACAGAAATTATGTGAAAAGAAACATGAATTAATTGTTGATGGTTTTCATTATCGATTATTATCAATTTAATCGATTAGCAGGGTTGGGGAGTAACAGAATACATGTAACAGGATTACATATTTAAAACAAAATATTAGTAACTGTATTCTACTACAGTTACAGTTTAAATCGTTGGTAATCAGAATACAGTTACATTAAAAAAGTATTTTGATTACTGAAGAGATTACTTTGCATTTTATTGTCATTTGTTTCATTTAATATTTAGTCCTTTCAGATGGAAAACATTTATACATATAAATGATGCGATCCAAAGTGCATTTGAACAGCGGTGAAACACTTTCTTATGATGTGTTACATTCATATGAGCACACGGAGAAGTAAGTTTGAAGTTTGGAGCAGAAGAAATAGAAATAAACCTTGTGTAAATTGTCATGTAAACATTTAGCTTTATGCTAAACGAAAAATTTTTTTTTAGCCATTTTACATGCACATGTTACCAGGCACGATCATATTTTTTTATAAAGTAAATCCATGTTAGATCATAATTTCTTTTGTTCTAGTAAGACCTTTGATATTAGGGCAAAAATCGTATTCTTGATAATAATTTTTTTATTGTTTTCCTGTAAAAATATCTAAAAATCCTTAAAACAAGATCAGTTTGATTTATCTTGTTTTAGAAACAACACTGCATAAGATATTTAGGTTTTTAACATGTGTATTTTGTCTTACTGTACTGGCAGAGTTTTTATAGTCAAAACAAGTGAAAAAATCTACCAGTGCTGAAGAAGTAATCCAAAGTATTTAGATTACAGTACTGACCTTGAGTAATCTAACATAATACATTACAAATTACATTTTACAGCATGTATTCTGTAATCTGTAGTGGAATACATTTCAAAAGTAACAATGTCGATTAATTGTTGCAGCACTAAACTGAATACTATAAAATCTGATATATGAATGACTTAGAGAGAGGGTCAATTTTGATTTCATTTTGACTTCAATAAATAGTAAAATGACTAGTTTGAAAATACACTTAGGACTGATATTATTATCAGAAGTATCACTCTTTCAAGAACCACCACTCTTTAGTTTATAGCAAAAGAAGGGATTCGAGATCTGTTGCTGTTGATCGTGTCTGACCTCCTCTGCTAAGAGAAAAAGAGAGAGAGATGCTTTTGCACATTTCTGCTGCACTGTCGTTTTCACAGCAGGGTGTCTCTTGGGAAAATCAGGAGGACGGAGAGAGACGGAGACAGATAGAGAGAGAGAGAGAGAGTCTGGTATTAACATCACCAGCAGTATGTCTCTAAACAGAGAAGAGAAACCCTCCATCTCAACCATCCTATCACACGCTAACTTAACACCAGCTGATGGCATTAAATGGCTCTGTGTGAGCTTGAATTGAGAATGCTTTTTAAATTTAAATGTAGTTGATAATGTTAATATGAGTCATGCGCTATAGTAAAAGTGTTTAAATGTGTTAAGATAACATTGTGTGAAGAACAGGGTGAAAAGTGTTTATAAACTGATAATCTGCCGTTTTATAAGTGATTTGTGTGAAAGTGAATAAAAGTCATTGTTGTTGTAGCACCTATAGTGTTCATTTCACCAGGAAACTGATACGATGCACACAAGTCATGTAAAAATAACGAGTCACGTATTCTGTATTCTCCTCTCTGTACACATGCTGCTGTGTGTCAATCTCTCTGAGTTAAAGCAGATTACTGTCAGTTTCAGCAAAGTCAACAGCATTCAGAACAGACACACAGACACTTTTCAGCCACTTTGACTGAGGACTTCTATCTGAACACCAGGGCTGGGAAAAATTCAGAGTTTTTAAGTGGACTCAATATGCAATAAAATGTTACAAAAATGATGCAGAAACTGGGTGTAAAATACTTAATTAGTAGGGATAAAGGCACACCTTAAGGAAAATGTGCTTTTTTCTGGTCACAAATTATATTATATTGATGGAGCAACATAATTTGTTGTGAAAATAAATAATAAAGGAAGGTTGTTTTGATTAAAATTCATTTTTTTTTTTTTAAACAATGGCGAGGGAGCTTTTTACCCCACATGTGGTAAAAGGTAAAAGGCCCCCAGGGGGGTTATAGTGATATCGTGCAAATATACTGTAGGGACAGTAGTTATTTGACAAATAAGTCAAATATTTTTGAGACAGCACAATGCTCTTTTTGAGTAACAAATTATTCAAAATTATCACTTCAGAAAAGGCTTAAAGGGTTAGTTCACCCAAAAATGAAAATTCTCTCATGATTTACTTACCTTTAAGCCATCCCAGATGTGTATGACTTTCCTTCTTCAGCAGAAGCAAAGTGAAGATTTTTATAAGCACATTTAAGCTCTGTTTATCCATGCAATGCAAGTAAATGGGTGCCATCAAGCTGCTGGCTGATTGATGGTCCAAAAGGCATATTTAGGCAGCATAAAAGTAATCCACATGACTCCATTCGATCAATTAATATCTTCTGAAGTTCACACGCTTTGTTTACAACAGAGGAACGAAAGTCACATGAGAGTTAGGTCATTTCAAACAGCAACCCAGTGCTGGCTGGAAGAAACTATTTAAAGTTGAGAATGTTTTAATTATCAATTTGTTTCGTACACCAACCTGTCAGTTTACTTCAGAAGACATTAACTGATCAACTGGAGTTGTGTGGATTACTTTTATGCTGCCTAAATATGCCTTTTGGACCATCAAACAGCTAGCAGCTTGATGGCACCTGTTTACTTGCATTGCATGGATAAACAGAGCTTAAATATGCTTATAAAAATCTTCACTTCAGTTCTGCTGAAAAAGGAAAGTCATACACATCTGGGATGGCTTAAAGGTGTGTAAATCATGAGAAGATTTAAATTTTGGGGTGAACTAACCCTTTAACCATTTTCTGTTCATTTCAATCACATTTTGCATTTCATAGCATTTCAAGAATTCTATCAACAAATCAATCTCCATCAAGCCGAATTATTAATTTTAAAGTGTCTGGTGACATATTGATATGCCACTGTAATTTGGTCAACAAACCTGGAACTACTTAATAGCCATGCATTCATGGAAAATGAAAACCCTTGAAAAAATGTTTTTCCCAACAATACCATGGTATAAAAACCATATTATTTTTGCTGTACAGTAGTCTAAATCATCCTTTTTGTGAAGGGACTACTTTTCTATGTGGATGAACTTGTGGATGTACATTATCAATGTAATTCCTATGATTGTAAACAGTCCCTTTTTGGTATCCTTGAGCCCTGTGTACTTCCATTGTAAGTGTCTTTTAACCACAATTGTTGCAAGTTGAAACTATTTTCTGTGGAAATTGACATTAATGTTTCACACATTCCTCACATTTGTGGCATGGAGTTTTCTACAAACACAGCTTCATTCCCACAGTGGCATGTGTCTGTTCCGTGTTTAGCCAGGTTTCCTTTTATGACCATTAAAATACACTCACACACACACTCTAAATATTATTACCTGCAGGAATTTGACCAGGTCAGAACATGAAAGCTTCTGTGATCAACAGTCTGGCTTGTGTTTAAGAACAGCACACTGACTCAAGTCCATAAGATGGATTTTACAAACACTTCCATGGTGGAGCATCAATATTCAGTTCAAGATCATCAAGTGTAAATTAAAAGAATTTAAAGTAAAATAATATTACAAATATTTCAGTGAGCTCAAAAAAATTCTGAGATCAGCAATATTACCTGTATACTGTACTGTATTGTAAATATTACCTTGAACTTCTTTGTCAGACCCAAGCTAAAGCACCATTATTTTGGCACTAAAATCTGATTGGTTGAATATTCAAAGCCGTTGTGAAAGATCCTATTCCAGGCCTGGAAAATACAATTTTCCATCTTGGAGATGGTTTAAAAAAAAGAAAAAGAAAAAAAGAAATAATCTGGATTCAAGTGAAACACTTACCATGAAAGTGAATAGGGCCAATAAGTAAACGTTAAAATAGTCACCATTTCAAAAGTATAGCCACAAGATGTAAACAATATTTGTGTTTACATGATTTTAGTTTGATAAAATTGCTTAATAACTTTTTTGGTGGAAAGTTACATCCAATTTTACAACTTCATTGCCATGACATACCACCGTAAATCCTAAAATAACTGCAAAAATGACGATTTAAACAAATAATAGATGAGTTTCAACATAAGAATTAATACAAGTGCTTTTATAAAATCCTAAGCTTCACATTTCTACCTTTAAACCCTCCAAAAATTGGGCCCATTGACTTCCATTGTAAGTGTCTCACTGTAACCTCGATTTTAACTTTATTTTTTAAATTTTTTTTTAAAGAAAAGGAGGGGCAAGCCAAAATTATTTTTTGTGGTAATCAACGTTACGCCACAAATGCAGTGGATTGAGCATAACTTGTATTGAACCCGGAATATTCCATTAAGAATAATTTTGAAACGACTATATAAGGCTGCTGAAAAAGCTATTCATAGTTCTATCCATGATTCTTTAATTTACAAGGCCCCCAATTCTGAAAGTGTGGGAATCCCGACTTCCCCCACTGGTAAATACAAAATTGTAATAGCATTTGCGATCATCTCATAAATACGATAATTAGGGTTGCCACCCGTCCCGTGAAATACAGGATCGTCCCGTATTTAAGCTGGTCAGATGCCATCACGGTGAAAACGTTCCAGATCGGCAATTTAACATTGATATAAGTTGGAAAATTTGCCTATGGTGGGAAAGGGACCGTCTGAAAAGTCCACACATTGTGCTAAAATGTGCTAATACTGTGGAGGGTGTGGTAAGGGACCGTCTGAAAAGTCCACAAATGGTGGTAAAACTGTGGAGTTTGTTCAATAAAATCAAACAATGCATGAATACAATCATAAAGACAAGCACAGGTGAAGGAAAAAAATAAACAAATAAAATAAATAAAAATTATAAAAAAATAAAATAAAAAAAATATGTATAAACCATCCAAAATGTATACATAAATAAGATTACAAAATTAAGAAAAAATTCAAATAAATGATGTATTTTTTTTATAAGTCATAGGTCAGGAAAGTTCTTATTTTAGCATATAAGAAAGGATACAAAGTTTTTATTAATAACGCATATTAACTCAATGCATTTATTGTTAAAACTGTGGAGGATGTGGTTAGGGGCCGTGATTCCCCCCTCCCACCCCCCATTTAAGTGTCCCTTATTTTAAAACTTCAAAAGTGGCAACCCTAACGATAATTCCGACGTGACTTGCATTAATGCTGTTTCAGAACACATATTGTATAAACACAGTGAGTCAGGACAAGCTAACAATGGACGCTATTTTTTATATAGCAGTATATAGCATAGAGTCTGTGGTCTCTATGGTTTAGCAACACCCTATAGCTGAGAGAGAGAGAGGTGACAGAAGACGGAGCGGTGCGGGGGAGGGGGAGCGGCTGGGATTAGATACCTGAATCCAATCTCGAGGAGCGATGTGTTCCAGTGGCGCTAAAGTGTTTCTGGAGAAATTCTCATGTTCCTCCGCGAGCTGATTACTTCCAGATTTTAGTTCTGCTTCAGCGAAGATGAGCTGCACTGTGTACGTTTTCTCAGGCGTGGTTAAGATGCAGTTTAACACAAGCCATCGCCGAGTTGTGCTGTATAATCACAGTAACATGCGGAAAAGAGCAGGAAAAGCCACCAGCCAATCATCATGTGAAAATAGACATGACATTAAATCATACACTATTCATGTAGACATACAGCATAGTGTGCTTTGAAATAAATTTGTGTTAAAGGTGATTTGTGTAATAATTTGGGATGTTAAAATACATTCTTTTATCCCAGTTTAAGGTGCAAACACAACATTTAAGTGAGCCATTTGTAACGTGTGTAACACTGTGGTGATACAAAAAAATTGTTACGTTTTTAATGTCCCGACCAGCCCGACTAAACAACACTGGCTCAACCAATGGCGTGAGTCTAGCGTGGGGCTATCTGTTTTTCTGACCAATGACAGATGGGCAGAACGTTTAGGAAATATGCACTGTGTGTTGCGCGAATCTCAGAGATACCCAGACATAGGTTGGGGTCTCATGGAAATCAGGAAGTAATCGCTTTCACCCCAAGACAATAGTTCTGGTCCCGTAAAAGCCACATAAGTAATTGCGTTCACATAACAAAGGTAAGCGTAATTCGGAGGTGACATTTGTGCTCTAAAATAAAATTTTTACTACACTAACGGTTAGGTTTAGGGTTGGGGTTTGGGTTAGGGGGTATAGTTACCTGGTGACTGTATTACATCATTACAACTAAAACTAAAAATAGAACTCGCTTTTGGTGCCACCCTATGGACATTTCACCTCAACAACACTTCAGCTTTAGCCACTGGGGGCAGTAGTTTAAATGACAGTAAGCACAGACTGATTTTAGCAGCAGAACTTTCGACTTCCTGTTGCCAATTCACAGTGATTTGTCCACTTTGATATTTCTCATTTGATTAGTATTCCAATCATTATATTAAACAGCAATTAAAGATTATCAGACATCTTAGATCTTATAGATCTGTTTTTTTTTTTATAAATTTTTTTTGCCAATATTTAAAAAGCATAATCTTGCTCTATATGTTATTTAGACTTCTAAGACAGCTGCTAAAACTGTCATGTGGGAGTTGAATCAAACAGAATGAGCAATGTCTATGTCTGATGCGACAGGAGTAGTGAACACTTGTCTTCTCCAACATACTCTTTTAATCTGTATCTCTCTTTTTTTTTTTTTTAACAATATCAGTTCCGCTCTTGTTACTTCTACTCATTAACCTTGCTTGTTCTTTCGACTACAAAGGCTTCTTATTGCACCCCCTCTGACTCTAGTAAGTCTCTGTTTCTCTTGGGACTCAGTGCAGAACGGAAAGGTTGGTTAATCATATACCCTTAAGCTCAGTGAATTTATCTGCCAAGAGTTCTTTATTCTCACCGTCGCTTGCTTATTTTCTTTTTGACATTTTTTGTCATTGTTATTATTTAATTACTGTTTGTTTCTTTGACACACATTCAAAGATTAAAAAAGTTCTGTACGCCTAACTTGCCGTCAGATAACTGAGATGATTTGTGTTAAAAGTGCCCGCCTTCCTACTTTGTAGTATATTTTCATGTTCCCATCATACAAATCTAAATATATCAGAAACAATTTTGATATATTTAATAAATATAATATCTAGAGATGTAATAAACTCAAACTTAGTCATATACACTGAAAAAAATATATATATTCTGTGGTAAAGTAAATATAGCAACACTGATTAAGTGCTTTCAACATTGAATAAGTTAGTTAAATTGAAATTGAAATTATTAAGTAAAATCTACATTTGTACTCAATTCAAGCATGTAAAAATTAATGCACTTGCTTATAAGTAAATATTAGTAGTGATTGTTTTTTTATCTTTACAATGTGTCATCATGTATCAGTCCTAAAGTAGAAAACCTCGTCATGTTTATTTGCTAATTTGAGTAAATTTCACTGGCTAATTAATTAAGTAAATTTTACTTAAATGAGTCATGAAGTGCTACTGAGGTCCACTGATAATGTTATGAAAGTTTTTTTGCACCAAAACAGTTTCACAATTTTGTAAAATATGATAATTTTAACTGTTATGATTGGCTAACATCATGCAGCCCCTCAAATTCAGCAACTCAATCGAAAGAACATTATAAAATAAAATTGTTTACACATAACGCACATCCAACACATTGTATCTGGATATATTAAACTGTTCATCTCAAGCACAACTGTTAACACTCAGCACCATAAACTATCAAACAGTCATGGAATTTCAAATGTTCATGAATGAAATGGTTTACTTACGTTTTTGAAGTGTTTTTAACTGTCTCATCCTTCAATAATTGTTCCTTTGCAAAGCTGGAGTCATATTTTGTCTGTTCACAAGCAATCCATGCTGACATGAGTTGAAAAACACACACATACATAGTCCAAAGAATGGTGAAATTACGCACATACATACTGTAGATGCACTGAGGTGCACATCGGAGGAAATACAACAAAACGGTCGAAGATGTCCATCGTCCTCCATAAAAAGACGTCCAGCATCAAAGACATCCTATGTTTACATACACCAACAATTAGAAATAGCGCAGATGGGCAAAAGAACGCATCCATGATGTGTTTGTGCACAAAGCAGCACAGGCAGCAGCTGAATGAGATAATTGCTTCTCCCTTTCAGTGTTGTAACTTGACAACGTGTCTTTTAAAAGCGGCATGAGATATGTATCAAGCAGACAAAGATGTCTGTCTAGTGCATGAATACAGTATATTCAAAAATATTCCAAAATAATCCAGATGGGTCCCCTTAGGTGTCATGTTAGGAATAGCTAGCCAAGGAAGGCCTGCTCTCTTGACATGAATTGCACACCAGTGGGCGGGGCCAAGGGTTCAATGACTCATGCTGTGGAATGTGTGAATACAAATGAGCAATGTGTCATGACATCACGAACAGACAGATTCAAAACGAGACATTTCAGCAGTGTGGCAACTATAAATACTCTTTTTAGACAGGGAAGGAAGTTTTGAGTTTTGAAATTGACAGTATGTTTTTGTAGTACAGTTACCTCTTATACAGTTGTGCTCAAAAGTTTGCATACCCTGGCAGAAATTGTGACATTTTGGCATTGATTTTGAAAATATGATTGATCATTCAAAAAAACTGTCTTTTATTTAAGGATAGTGATCATATGAAGCCATTTAATATCACATAGTTGTTTGGCTCCTTTTTAAATCCTAATGATAACAGAAATCACCCAAATGGCCCTGATCAAAAGTTTACATACCCTTGAATGTTTGGCCTTGTTACAGACACACAAGGTGACACACACAGGTTTAAATGGCAATTAAAGGTTAATTTCCCACACCTGTGGCTTTTAAATTGCAATTAGTGCCTGTGTATAAATAGTCAATGAGTTTGTTAGCTCTCACGTGGATGCACTGAGCAGGCTAGATACTGAGCCATAGGGAGCAGAAAAGAACTGTTAAAAGACCTGCGTAACAAGGTAATGGAACTTTATAAAGATGGAAAAGGATATAAAAAGATATCCAAAGCCTTGAAAATGCCAGTCAGTACTGTTCAATCACTTATTAAGAAGTGGATAATTCGGGGATCTCTTGATACCAAGCCATGATCAGATAGACCAAGAAAGATTTCAGCCACAACTGCCAGAAGAATTGTTTGGGATACAAAGAAAAACCCACAGGTAACCTCAGGAGAAATATAGGCTGCTCTGGAAAAAGACGGTGTGGTTGTTTCAAGGAGCACAATACGACGATACTTGAACAAAAATGAGCTGCATGGTCGAGTTGCCAGAAAGAAGCCTTTACTGCGCCAATGCCACAAAAAAGCCCGGTTACAATATGCCCGACAACACCTTGACATGCCTTACAGCTTCTGGCACACTGTAATTTGGAGCAATGAGATCAAAATAGAGCTTTATGGTCACAACCATAAGCTTTATGTTTGGAGAGGGGTCAACAAGGCCTACATTGAAAAGAATACCATCCCCACTGTGAAGCATGGTGGTGGCTCACTGACGTGTTTTGGGGGTGTGTGAGCTCTAATAGCACGGGGAATCTTGTGAAAATTGATGGCAAGGTGAATGCATCATGTTATCAGAAAATACTGGCAGACAATTTGCATTCTTCTGCATGAAAGCTGTGCATGGGACGCTCTTGGACTTTCCAGCACGACAATGACCCTAAGCACAAGGACAAGTTGACCCTCCAGTGGTTACAGCAGAAAAAGTTGAAGGTTCTGGAGTGGCCATCACAGTCTCCTGACCTTAATATCATCGAGCCACTCTGGGGAGATCTCAAACGTGCAGTTCATTCAAGATGACCAAAGATTTGCATGACCTGGAGGCATTTTGCGAATGGGCAGCTAAGACGAATGGGCAGCTATACCACCTGCCAGAATTTGGCCTCATAGACAACTATTACAAAAGACTGCATGCTGTCATTGATGCTAAAGGGGGCAATACACAGTATTAAGAACTAAGGGTATGCAGACTTCTGAACAGGGGTCATTTCTTTTTTTTTCTTTGTTGCCATGTTTTGTTTTATGATTGTGCCATTCTGTTATAACCTACAGTTGAATATGAATCCCATAAGAAATAAAAGAAATGTGTTTTGCCTGCTCACTCATGTTTTCTTTCAAAATGGTACATATATTACCAATTCTCCAAGGGTATGCAAACTTTTGAGCACAACTGTATGTCTAAATATCAAGGAAAATTCGATTCTCCATTTCATGACCCCTTTAATTTTTCGAAGCAGGTGTTCCCAGCATGCACCAGGCTTGAATAATTAATGAGCTTGCAAGGTTTCACTGTTTGTAGGTTTACTCACATAGTTTTTATTGTTGATTTTGTTGTTACGTTTGGTAACTTATTGTTTTGTGAAGTCTGAAGTTCATTTTCTACTCAAAATTAACCAAAAAAAATGAAGTGTTGAGGTTCGTGTGTGCTAGGTGATGTTGTCTAATAGACTACATAGCATGCAATAATCTTCCCTGTGGAAGGCTTCCATATGTTGTGTGGTACATGATTAAACGTGTATTAATAAAGAAACGTCAAAATGTGAAATGTTTATATAAAATGTTTATTTATATTTGACTAAGTTTATTTAAGTACCATGGATGTCAGATCTGTAAGTAAAAGTTACTGTGTTAACTGAAATATTTAAGTTACTCACTTTAATCAATATTATGTCATGAAGTTAAGTATATTTTATTTTATTTCATACCATACAAATTTACATAGAAAAACTGTGTGCAAAAACTTACGAAATAAAAATTAAGTAAATCTAACTAGCCATTTTTTTCAGTGTGTATATCCATCTGCCTGTCTTTCTAGCAAATAATTAATTTGTTTTAATTGCTTACTTATCCAAGCTTTCTGAATGAATAAAAGCTAACAAAACTCCAGAACATTCTATCTGTCCTTCACTGACCACCTTGTTTGCCAGATTTTCTCAATTACCTTGCCTCCAAGCATGTCCCAAAATATGTCATTTTTAAGAAGACAAATGAGTAATCACAACAAGCTAACTTTCCTTTCATGTTCAGTCATAATGAAAGAGGAGTAAGAAAATGACAAATTTACCACCCCAAATAGATTTTCTCTAATAATTTTGCATCAATGTGGACTACATCCTTCAAATTTCCCAAACAGAGAGAGGATGCTAATGTGAATGTGCACTCTGAAAATGACAGTTCCAGCTTGAATGGGAGGGGAATATTTAC
The DNA here is from genome assembly GCF_019703515.2 of Myxocyprinus asiaticus. Taxonomy (NCBI): domain Eukaryota; kingdom Metazoa; phylum Chordata; class Actinopteri; order Cypriniformes; family Catostomidae; genus Myxocyprinus; species Myxocyprinus asiaticus. Next base: position 47,908,601 of record NC_059353.1, on the reverse strand, counting down.
AGTGTTACAACTGTCCTCGGTTGTTATATTGAAGCATTTAACGTTACTTAATTTGAACTAGATTGATTGTTTGATCACTCATCCATCCACCAATCCATATGTAACATCCTCTTTGGACATAGTTTGGTTTAACATTGTCAAATGGTTTCAGCTTGACATTTCTTAATGTTTGACCACACTTTGATTACCACTTTAGTCCTCAATAGTCTGAACAAAGCTACAAACCTGTCAAGCAGACAGTCAACTTAGGTTTCACATCATGAGTAGGAGTCCTTGTTTGTTTGGCTGAAGAGGTGAATCGTTCACAGAATGACCAGAGTGGCGACTGTAATCAGTTCCAAATCCTCCGCCACACTGCAGGTCCTCTTAAAGCAAACACAGACCCTACAGCCGCCGATCAGCCACCGGGCCACTGCGAGAGAACACGCTCTTTAACAACATCACGCCTCGCTGTTCCACCATTTCCAATTTCCAGCAGGCAAATTGGGATTCCTGACTGCACTCACAAGTGTCTGAACCATTTTCTGACTCTATGGAGTGGAAAATATGATTCAATTCCTGTTCAACGCCTTTTCATTAACCGAGCGCTGAATGTCATCTACAAAAAGTGTGTGCTTGTATCCAAGTAGAGCAATATATTATTACCCATCCCAATTATACTTTTGAGAATTTTGTTGTAGTTTTACATTGAGCCTTTTCGGGTTTTCAAGAATGCAATGAAAATGCGCTATTAAGCACTTGGAGTCAAAAGCGTTGTGCCCATTAATTTTTGAGCCAAGTGGATTGGCTCAGAAATGTGGATTTTGAATAAAACTTTCAAAATATCTATGTATAGAGGAGAAAATTTTACTCTAGTGAATATTTCTCAGGATAGGCTAAAAAAAAAAAAAAAACTATTAAAAATGTCCACCGTTATTGTGCACACTGTAAAAAATGTCCATAATTTTAACGGTAAAAGATGTTTCAAACATGTTGAGTGGTCCAGTCAAACATGTTGAGTGGTCCAAACATCATCTGCATCCTGAAACTGAACTTTTCACAGGAAGTTTGGATTGAAAGCACTTAGGTGCATAGAGAGCTATAGGATGCTCCTTGCTCCCTATTTAGTGAATGACTTAACCTACAGTGTGCTGTCTGTCTGCACTGGTCTCAGAACAGTTCAACATGTACCTTATTTTCATCCAAACTCCATATAAAGCCTCTGAAAGCAAAATTTTTCAGCTTTTGGATGAACCCATTGATTCTCAGTGTGATAATGCACAGTGAATATAAGAATGCATTTGCTAATGTTAATGAACAGAATTGTATTGTACAGTGATAACAAAATAAAATATAAAATCTATATTAAAATGAAGCAAAATCACCCACAGATGTGTTAATGTTGACATGTTTTTTTTTTTTTTTCAATTTATGAGGGAATAATGTCCCAAAATCCACATATGTGTACATCACGTTTATAAGCGCGCTGACGCGTGGAAAATTAATGATTTCTTGAAAGCGCCATATCAAACGAAACTAGAGACACTACTCTTTACACCCAAATAGGTTTCAGTGAAAAAACTTAAGAGGTTTCTTACCAGAGACAAGTTTGTTGGCTCTGCACCCGTAGAAGAGCTGCATGGATATCAACATCATGTTGTTGTGTCACATGACTAGGTGCGCCAGAAGTTTAACCCTTAAATGACAGTCTAGAGTGTTGTGAACATTATTCAGTCAGTTTAGATTAATTTAAATTATAAGTTTCATATAGTGAAGCCAAAATACAACATCCATGCATGTGAGTGCGGGGTCGCACGAGGTTAATCACAAAACCAAATGTGAGATGTGCTGGAAATGACACAGTGGTGGGATTTTTCATGACTTTCAGAAAAGGAAAAAAAAAAAAAAAAAAAATACATAAATCTCCTGTGATGCATGTACATACACTGCTGGACATTGTTAGTTACAAATTTCAAAAATTATTGAGAGAGTGAAAAATGTTTTGATGAGACTTTACTTTCTATAAATCCACAGTGCTAAAAGTGCATGAAAACAAACCCAATAATGAAATAGGCTACATAGTAAAATAGCACAATGTGTTACTTTTTTAACATAATTTGCCACCCATGAGAGTATAGCGTTCATTGTCTGTGGGCCCCAGTGTTTTATATGGAGAAGTGGAAACGTTAAAGCAGAGGGAGTGCAACAGATTCCTCTAGAGAGGTATTTGAGCACTCGGGGTGTATAGCCACTTAACCAGACTCAGGGATATTAGCCTGCGCCCCTCACCACCAATCCATGTCCCGCTCGCGCTGTAGTCTATTAAAATTTTACAGGTCAAAAATCCAAACGGCGTCAAAAGAAATTTTCTTTTTCATTACAAGTGACAAAAAGAATGTTCAGGTCAGACTTTGGTGTAATGGCACGGTAATTAGAACCCCTTGACTTGATAAAGTGTGACTGTAAATCAGTGCTGGACTAATTAATCAATATCTTAATTATTAGACCTTTTAATGAACATTTTTGTCAAATTCCTTTAGAACCCCTGGCCGCAGTGGCCTCGAATGTCATCATTAGTTCCAACAGTGAGTTTTAAAGTGCTGGCTAAAAGCACTTTCATTAGAATACCTCTCCGCATATCTCAGTTTTATATATATATATATATATATATATATATATATATATATATATATATATATATATATATATAAATATATATTTATACAGTTGTGCTCAAACGTTTGCATACACTGGCAGAAATTGTGACATTTTGGCATTGATTTTGAAAATATGATTGATCATTCAAAAAAACTGTCTTTTATTTAAGGATAGCGATCATATGAAGCCATTTAATATCACATAGTTGTTTGGCTCCTTTTTAAATCATAATGATAACAGAAATCACCCAAATGGCCCTGATCAAAAGTTTACATACCCTTGAATGTTTGGCCTTGTTACAGACACACAAGGTGACACACACAGGTTTAAATGGCAATTAAAGTTTAATTTCCCACAACTGTGGCTTTTTAAATTGCAATTAGTGCCTGTGTATAAATAGTCAATGAGTTTGTTAGCTCTCACGTGGATGCACTGAGCAGGCTAGATACTGAGCCATGGGGAGCAGAAAAGAACTGTCAAAAGACCTGCGTAACAAGGTAATGGAACTTTATAAAGATGGAAAAGGATATAAAAAGATATCCAAAGCCTTGAAAATGCCAGTCAGTACTGTTCAATCACTTATTAAGAAGTGGAAAATTTGGGGATCTCTTGATACCAAGCCATGATCAGATAGACCAAGAAAGATTTCAGCCACAACTGCCAGAAGAATTGTTTGGGATACAAAGAAAAACCCACAGGTAACCTCAGGAGAAATACAGACTGCTCTGGAAAAAGACGGTGTGGTTGTTTCAAGGAGCACAATACGACGATACTTGAACAAAAATGAGCTGCATGGTCGAGTTGCCAGTGCCAATGCCACAAAAAAGCCCAGTTACAATATGCCCAACAACACCTTGACACGCCTCACAGCTTCTGGCACACTGTAATTTGGAGCAATGAGATCAAAATAGAGCTTTATGGTCACAACCATAAGCGCTATGTTTGGAGAGAGGGGTCAACAAGGCATTTAGTGAAAAGAATACCATCCCCACTGTGAAGCATGGTGGTGGCTCACTGATGTTTTGGGGGTGTGTGAGCTGTAAAGGAACCGGAAATCTTGTGAAAATTGATGGCAAGATGAATGCATCATATTATCAGAAAATACTGGCAGACAATTTACATTCTTCTGCACGAAAGTTGCACATGGGATGCTTTTGGACTTTCCAGCATGACAATCACCCTAAGCACAAGGCCAAATTGACCCTCCAGTGGTTACAGCAGAAGAAGGTGAAGGTTCTGGAGTGGCCATCACAGTCTCCTGACCTTAATATCATCGAGCCGCTCTGGGGAGATCTCAAACGTGCGGTTCATGCAAGACGACCAAAGACTTTACATGACCTGGAGGCATTTTGCCAAGACGAATGGGCAGCTATACCACCTGCAAGAATTTAGGGCCTCATAGACAACTATTACAAAAGACTGCATGCTGTCATTGATGCTTAAGGGGGCAATACACAGTATTAAGAACTAAGGGTATGCAGACTTTTGAACAGGGGTCATTTCATTTTTTTTCTTTGTTGCCATGTTTTGTTTTATGATTGTGCCATTCTGTTATAACCTACAGTTGAATATGAATCCCATAAGAAATAAAAGAAATGTGTTTTGTCTGCTCACTCATGTTTTCTTTCAAAATGGTACATATATTACCAATTCTCCAAGGTTATGCAAACTTTTGAGCACAACTGTGTATATATATATATATATATATATATATATATATATACACACATAGTACAGGGTTGCCACAGTGATGGAAAGCCTAGGTCATTCTACAAAACCAGTGCCAGCATCTCCTATATTAACAAATATACACATTTCCATGAAAACGAGATATGTGGAAACAATTTACTTAGTTAAAATGAACTAAAACAACACAATTCTAGAACATTTTGTCACAACTTGTTTTCATTGTGTTTTGATTTCATTTAAATATGTAAAATAAAAGTTTACTTAATCCATTTGAGTTGGGACTACATTAAATGTAGCATTGATGAAACTTGGCAGGGGATTTTCATTTCCCAGTATACTTTTTTCATGGTAAATGATAGGGATTGTAAATGTTAAAATTAAGTGTTATTTGATGTGTTTTTGTACAAGACTAATTTAAAGTGGGATACTTGTTAGTTTTTCATGTTTTGTTATGTTGAGTTTCAGAAGAGTTTCAATAATATTGGAGTTTTGGGTGTAAACATTATGGAGAAGAGTGGAGAAAACTAATTTCAAACATGTGGAACCACTGTCCACGACTGAATCAAGTTCAGTCAAAGAGCTATGTTACCATTATTTTGTATAGTAAACATTTATAATTGTAAAATGTAGGGATGGGACGATATGGTTATCTCACTATTTGGTTCGATATATGATACACGGTTCATGATTCGATATTCTCGATTTGATATAATACAAAATTATTACAAAATATTACATAATATTTTTTTCCGAAAAAATGTTTTAGAAAAATGGTCATTATAATTTCTCATCAAAACAAAAGTTCTTTAATACACAATATAAATGCTCAATAAGAGTTGTTTATGTGCCTTTCTCTATAAGAATAGATCACAAACAAATATGCTTTCAAAAACAGTGGGGTTCATTCAGGCTGATCAGGTGGAGAACAAGCAATAGAACTGAACAAAACCTGTCCTGAAAAAAGTATGTGAAAGTTAATATTATTTTTTTAATCATTTGTCATCATTATTATTATCAAAATGTAACTTTGTGAAAATAAAAAAATTCTATATTATATTAATTAATATTGTATCATGAAATTGCATATATAATAATGAGATGATCTATTACTGTTTGAAATAATGTGTACAATTCACAAGTAAAAAACATTGAATTTACATTAATTTGTATAAGAAACACTAAAAAGGGACTGTCATTTTAAAAGTTAAACAAGCGCCTCACAATATTCCGGTTCAGCGAACATCAGTAAGAATCTCTTAGTTACTTTAGCGCATCCATGCTGTGTGAACTTTTTTATCTGACTGTAAAGAACAGAAGGGATATTAAGACACATTTTGCAATGAAAGTGGAGTTGCCTCATCTTTGATGGACACACATTACACGGAGGAAACAATCCGTTTTAATCTCAAGCACTTTTCATCAAAACAAGGCGATTTTCCAGGTATTCCAGTACTTACATTTCTAAAAGCTAAATTCAAGCACTTCAAGGGCCTTGTGTGAACCCTGTTAACAGTGTAGAAAAAAGCGCAGTAGGGTTAAAATCAAGAGATAGAGAGATTATAATGTTTGATGGGTCATTTCATTTATGATCACATTGACAGAATTGTTTTTTTCAAATTTCAAAATATCGAGTTTTGCCATGATTTGGTTCATAATTTTGTTTTGTTTTGCGATATATCGAAATTCGATATGTCGTCCCATCCCAAGTAAAATGGTATAATTTCAGAAATATCAGCCTTAAATTATCTTAGAAGCTCCTTGTAGCTTTATGACAATGAGTACAAGTTTAAACCGGTCAACACTGTTACCTTTCTGAAGGCTTAATTAAGCCCAAACATATACAGTGCATTCAGAAAGTATTCAGGCCCCTTCATTTTTTCACATTTTATGTTGCAGCCATTTGCTAAAATGCTTTAAATTATTTATTTATTTTTTCACATCAATCTACACTCCATACCCCATAATGACAAAGCAAAAACCTGATTTTTGATATCTTTGCAAATTTATTAAAAAAGAAAAAACTGAAATACCACAATGACATAAGTATTCAGACCCTTTGCTATGACACTTGAAATTTAGCTCAAGTGCATCCCATTTCTCTGGATCATCTTTGAGATGTTTCTACACATTGATTGGAGTCCACCTGTGGCAAATTCAACTGATTGGACATGATTTGGAAAGGCCTGTCTATATAAGGTCTCACAGCTGAAAATGCATATCAGAGCAAAAACCAAGCCATGAGGTCAAAGTAACTGCCTGCAGAGCTCAGAGACAAGATTGTGTCGAGGCACAGATCTGGAGAAGGCTACAAAAACATTTCAGCTACATTGAAGATTCCCAAGAGCACAGTGGCCTCCATAATTCTTAAATGGAAGAATTTTGGAACAACCAGGACTCTTCCTAGAGCTGGCCGCCCGGCCAAATTGAGCAACCGGGGGAAAAGGGCCTTGGTAAGAGAGGTGACAAAGAACCCAATGGTCACTCTGGTTGAGCTCCAGAGATCATGCGTGGAGATGAGAGAAACTTGCAGAAGGACAACCATCACTACAACACTCTACTGATCTGGGCTTTATGGCAGAGTGGCCAGACGGAAGCCTCTCCTCAGTGCAAGACACATAAAAAAGCCCCTAAAGGACTCTCAGACTGTGAGAAACAAGATTCTCTGGTCTGAGGAAATGAAGATTGAACTGTGTGGCCTTAGTTCCAAGCGTCATGTCTGGAAGAAACCAGGCACTGCTGATCACCTGCACAATACCATCCCAACGGTGAAGCATGGTGGTGGTAGCTTTGTGCTGTGGGGGTGTTTTTCAGCGGCAGGGACTAGGGGACTGGTCAGGGTTGTAGGAAAGATGAACGCAGCAAAATACAGAAATATCTTTAATGAAAACCTGGTCCAGAGCTCTCAGCACCTCAGACAGGGCCGAAGGTTCACCTTCCAACAAGACGTTGACCCTAAGCATACAGAAAAGACAACGAAAGATTGGCTAAGGGACAACTCTGTGAATGTTCTTGAGTGGCCCAGCCAGAGTCGGACTTGAACCCAATCGAACATCTCTGGAGAGACCTGAAAATGGCTGTCCACCAAGGGTCCCCATCCAACCTGACAGAGCTTGAGAGGATCTGCAGAGAAGAATGGCAGAAAATCCCCAAATCCAGGTGTGTAAAGCTCGTTGCATCATACCCAAAAAGACTTGAGCTGTAATCGCTGCCAAAGGTGCTTTAACTAAGTACTGAGTTAAGGGTCTGAATAGTTATGTCAATGTGATATTTCAGTTTTTATTTTTAATAAATTTGCAAAGCTATCAAAAATCTGTTTTTTGCTTTGTCTTTATGGGGTATGGAGTGTAGATTGATGTGAAAAAAAAATAAATAAAAGAATTTAATGAATTTTAGCATAAGGCTGCAACATAACAAAATGTGAAAAAAATCAAGGGGTATGAATACTTCCTGAATGCACTGTACTGAAATGTTTTAATGTAGCTTGAGATATCACAATACAATTTATAAACACTTAAACACTTTTCTTTGACAGAATGTTTAAAATGTACTTTAAATTCACCTTATCAAACTGGAAATGGCACCCATTTCTAACCCGGTGTCATGAGAAGCCATAATAATATACGAGGTGGCGAAATCATAAGAAATCGCACATGTTGGCTTGTACAAAAACATATTACTTGCATTCCCATAGAGAGAGAGAGAGAGAGAGAGAGAGAGAGAGAGAGAGAGAGAGAGGGAGAGAATGATCCATCAAACAATATTATTATGATTTTTCCTAAGTTAAACCCCTAACCCAAACCTAAATCTAACCATGATTTTAATAGGAAAATAACTGTTATGTATTACGAAAGAGAGAAACATCTGGGTTTTGAACAAGCATTCATATACATAATGAGTAACACACATTTTTCACAGATGTTTCCTTTCTTAAAATAAAGTGTTGGATAGGAGGCTAGCTAAAATTTGATGCCTGTATTGTATCAATTTGCAATTATGTTTGTTGATTGGTTGGTCTCTAGGGGAATTAAAGTCAGAACTTTTCGAACGAGGCAAGCCGTAAGATATCTTATCTTACAATTTTGCCATCTCGTACAAGTTATTATGAGTTGTCATGACTATGTTTAGACTACAATTTCTACAAAAACGTAAAAATCATAGAACATTTGCTATTACTTTTTCTAATTATACTCAGCTTTAAAATATGGCATTATCTAGAAAATTATTTTCAAAATCCTTGACTAGTAATCACAAATGACTGGAAACCTGTATAGAATGTGTTATGAGACTTAATTCAATGGAATGTTATTTCATGGTATTTTCTATTAATGTCTAGTGAGTTTATTATTTAATTGATGTTCAACCAATGCAACAACAACAACAACAACGTTTACGTGCACAAACACTGTAGCAGTATTTTATTCAATAAAACACAGAAGAAGTTGATTGTCTCTAACCCACTACAAAACTGCACTATTTACATACTAACAGAGTGTGTAATGAGACACTGTTTTGGTAATTACAGATTTATGTGATTATGCATATACATACTTATTAGCAGGCTGTGTAATTATCATTCTTGAATGCTGCACATGCTGTGCTGAGCCTCACAACAATCTGTAAACATATGGAACTTCTTTACCAGTGTACTCATCTGTACAACCTACACAAACAAACCTTTATAGGGTCTGCATTTAAAACCTGTCTGCTATAATGGCACCCTGAAACAAGTCTGATTTTATTACATTTTTAACCAGGGCAGAAATTAACCAGGGCTTGGGGCAGAAATGGCACCAAAGTGAAAAAAATGAATGCAAGTTTTTACAAAAAGATTAGATTAAATCCCTTCAAACTAATTCAAACAAAATGATTATAAATATTATTTTTAAATAATCTGAAAAGGTGAAGAAAAACCAAAACAAAGGGGGAATCTTGTAAGACGGCTCTTAAGACTGAAGCAAATCCACAACAATCGAGACTGTGGGGTGATGAAGAGGGCACAGGTGGTGTTTGGAGGGTTACCATCCAGCATACCTGTCGCCTTGCGTTTATCTGCGTGGATGGGCGACTGGCGCAGGTTGTTGGCAGCAGACAGGAGGACTCAGTTAAATGTGGCATAACCAAAAAGCAGACACACTGCCAGGAGCCTCACACTGTCGCAACATGTTTGAAGACTTGAAGGGAGAAGCCTGCATGACCTGAACACAGCTTCACATGCAGTACATGAGACCTTACAGCAATAATAATGATAGAGGAAATATTTCAAATTAAATATATATACACTGTGTGTGGGTGATTCTTCAGTTAGGGAAACTTTTCTTTCTCCTAGGATGATTTGAAGTATAGATTATAATAGCTTGAAACATTGTTATTGTGTCTCGTTTTTTAAGCTTGTCTCAAACTAAGACTTATAAACTTCTCCATAAATTCTCTTATAATATGTAGAAAAAAATTTTGATTGAAAAAAATAAATATATAATATCTGAAATTCAACATTGCACTTTATTTATTACTATTATTAGTTTTTACATTTTTCAATGGGAAATTTCATTGTACACACACACACACACACACACACACACACACACACACATATATATATATATATTTTTTAATTTATTTATTTTATTTTTTTAAGAATTACTATCTCTAATATTGCTCATTACAGGTCAGTATTTGAGGCTATGAATTTAGAGACAATCCATAGTTTTAAACTTTTATCAATTCAAAGTAAATTACAGCAAGCTAACTTGATGTATTAGCCTATGACAAAGCTTATGCAAATCTTTCTCCAGTAAGTAAAACAATTTCATTACACACAATATCAAAATCAACACGACTGATTACCAAAATTCAGTTAAATGTTGATCAATGCCATGATCAGATCTTCAATCTAATACATGTGATAAATGTTTAAAAATAAGTAAAATAGATGTATGAAGAATTTTCATTTTTCAAGATTTCACAATTGTCCCTAAGTGAAGAAATACAAATAAGCTGTTGTTGTTTTTTTTTTGTTTTTTTTTAAATAAAAAACATACAGTATATATTTGTATGTTTTATATTATATATATATATATATATATATATATATATATATTCACTAAAAAATAAATAAAAAAACTTAGTAGTTTCTAAGATCCAAGCTGAAACAGTTTATTTTCTCTGTTTAAGCAGCGTCTGTCCTTCAATTAAAGTGTTTCTATTGACAATTAACACAAATACAGTGCAACAAACAGAACATGAGCTGTAAATGTAATTCAAAGAGCTGTTAATCATTTCACTCACATAAGAAATTGAATAAACAGCGAAGAAAACAGGTTCTCTGATGGCAAATATAATGCCCACAATGTGATCTGTCTCCCTGCAGGGAACGAGAATATAGACAGACTGTTTCTGATTAGAGCTCTATCTACAAGAGCAAGTATCAGAAACAGTGCTGTGTTCACTCTTTAGCATGACTTTATTCAAAATAATGTGCATGCCTTCACTAAAATGTAACCTGACGTGAGTAACTGCACCATTTCAAATACTGTTTGAGTTCGGCCTGTGAAATGATTGGAAAAGAAAATCACAAATCCCCAAAGAGATCTTTTCTTTTCTTTTCTGTGCTACCTTGAGAATTCCATATGCGTTACATAGACTAAGTTATTAAAACAGAACAGACAGTGTTATAAAGGTTAATTGTAATGACTGCCCCCCACTGTTATATACTTTATTGTTACTATAGTAACAGCTTGATGAGTTAATCGTCATTGCAGATGAGGATCTTGATTTGGAGGATTCTATTATCAATTGTCAGATCTTCGGTGTAACAATCTGGAGTGATAATCCTGAATACAGACAACAAGGGTTAGGGTATAAATAAGGGTTCTAATTCAGAACTGGTTCCATATAAAAAAGGAATCATACAAAAAAAACTCTGGAACCAAATAATTCTCATGACGTTCGGTTTTGATTTTTTACATTTTATCAACATTACGTTTAAGGTTTCCATTTAAATCCGTGTAAGGATTTGTAAGTTTGCAGTGTAAATTTTATGTGACGAGAGACAGTGGTGGGGTAATGAATTGATATAGATTTCCCAATTCAGTTGGATTCTGATTCACAAGCTTGATTCGATTCCGATTAATCTGGGTATATTTCAGTTATAATGTCCATTTTTCTTACATGTGAAAGAAATTCTCTCAGCTGATGCTGTTGGTTATACAGGGGACCTTACATATGTTTTTACATGTTTATTTACTCAATCACTGTTGAGTGAAATCTGAACATTTACAGTACCAGCCAGTGGCTAGTCACAGACATTTTTAGTTGCATACCACGAATTTGGTCGCATATGCAAGTGATCTCCTTGCATTGTGGAGGGTTGAGTAAAAGATCGATCTTGGGGTTTAATAATCGATATAAAGATCGTTTAACCTCATGCGACCCCGTGTCCACATGCGTTGACTTTGTATTTCATGCAACACATTTACACGACTGATCTCAGTTCAGGAGACTCTGTGCTGTCAGTAAAGGGTTAAACTTTCGATGTACAAAATAATCTGACCAAAAAACATGGCACTGATCACAGCAGAGTTTGTGTTTGGTTGAAATGGCAACAAAATTACATCTGGTAAGAAACCTAATTAAGTTTTTACAGTGAAACCTGTTTGAGTCAAAAGATTAGAGTCTCTAGTTTCATCCGATATGCCATTTATCACGAAATGGCAAGCTGTTAAACACAATGACCAAATACGTGGACTGTATGCCCAGTTTCATTTAAAAATATCCTATATTCACTGTGCATTATCACATTGAAAATTAATGGATGCATCTAAAAACTGGAAAATGTTGCTTTTAGAGGCTTTATATGGAGTTAGGATGAAAATAAGATGCATTTCAAAATGTTCTGAGACCAGTGTAGACAGGCAGCACACTGGAGGTTGAGTCATTCACTACATAGGGAGCAAGGGAGCATAACTCTCTATGCAGCTAAGTGCATTCAATCCAAACTTCCTATTTAAAGTTCAGTTTCAGGCTGCAGATGATGTTTGTTCCACTCAACATGTTTGGCAGACATGGGACAATGATAATCAGTACATAGATTCAGAATTTATAATGTCTGATTTTATTTTAACATGGCTGGCATTGATTGGATGATTCTGGCCATTACTTTGAATCAGAATTAATTATGCTAATTTCTGATGTAATGTCTGTAACATCTCAAACATGAATAACCAACACTCCTGGAAACATAATAAACAATTTGATGTAAAAAAAAAAAAAAAAAAAAAAAAAAAAAGATTGTTGCATTTTTCATAGGGGCTACTAGTTACAAATCAAAGAGGGGAGTGGAAAATGCACACAGCAGTCATGCTTGGGTCTCAGGAGGTTAAATAAAGAAATTGCGATGCACTGGAAAATGTATATTTTTACACAGTCCTAATACAAAGACAATAAATAGACAACACATCTTTAGATTGCATTGTCCTCACTGGTTTTAGAGAAATCAGTCAACACATGGCTTGCTTATAATCATCTCAGCACATTAAGCTGGGATAGGAGAAAACATTTTTTAACACACTTCACCTTAAAGAACACAGAATCATAATAGAATAGTTTATTCCTTATTATTCCCATACCTAAACAAGAGTACATGTGAGTTATATTCAGTATAAGCAGTGCTGTGGATGTAAGAAAAGAGCAGATCAGACCTGACGTGATGAAGGTGCAGAGATAGACTGGTTGTGCTGCTCAGCTTGTCTTCTGCTGTGTTTACACAGTGTAACAATTCCACTGCTGAATTATTAAGATTGTACATCTCCTGAGATGGACAACATCAGATCACAGAAACCAGAACATACAACTCCTCATTTTAAAATAAGTGTTCGTGTGCTGGGCGATATACTGTAGATACATTCAAATGATACTGTGATAATTTTCAGCCTTTTGATGATATTCAGTATTGTTGATCTCCATATTTATAGTTGGTCTAAAATGGATTAAACGGATGATTTTTTTATTTATTTGTTTCCAATCAGAGGAACCATAATTTCAAATGCTGTTGCCAAGTAGATACACAGACAGACACCGTAGACAGACAGACGGATGGACGGATGGATGGATGGATAGGAGATTTATTGACAGACAGAAAAAGACTTATTGACAAACGGACGGACGGATGTGTAGGAGATTTATTGACAGACAGACAGACAGACAGACAGATAGATAGATAGATAGTTAGATAGATAGATAGAAGGATAGATAGAAGGATGGAGGATGGATGGATGGATGGATGGATGGATGGATGGATAGGAGATTTATTGACAGACAGACAGACAGACAGATAGATAGATAGATAGATAGATAGATAGATAGATAGATAGATAGATAGAAGGACAGATAGAAGAATGGATGGATGGATAGGAGATTTATTGACAGACAGACAGACAGACAGACAGACAGACAGATAGATAGATAGATAGATAGATAGATAGATAGATAGATAGATAGATAGATAGATAGATAGATAGATAGAAGGATATATAGAAGGATGGATGGATGGATGGATGGATGGATGGATAGGAGATTTATTGACAGACAGACAGACAGACAGACAGATAGATAGATAGATAGATAGATAGATAGATAGATAGATAGATAGATAGATAGAAGGATGGATGAATGGATGGATGGATGGATGGGAGATTTATTGACAGACAGACAGACAGACAGACAGATAGATAGATAGATAGATAGATAGATAGAAGGATGGATGGTTGAATGGATGGATGGATGGATGGATGGATGGATGGATGGATGGATGGATGGATAGATTTATTGACAGACAGACAGATAGATAGATAGATAGATAGATAGAAAGTGTTTTTAGATAGATTCCATTTGTGTATACTCCAGATGTGTTTTTTATTTTTATTTTTATTTTTTTTTACATCATTTAGCATTGTAACCAACTGACACAATCTGAATTTTTTTTCTGTGATGATTATTATTATTTTTTTTTTACAATTTCGGAATGGATATAAACATGGTAAAAAAAAAAAAAAAATTGAAACTTTGTGAATGATGTGTTGTCTGAATTCTCCAAATGTTGCACTGAAATGGATTACTAAAATAAAGATTACTAAAATAATCTATATTTATTAGAGACAAATATTTACAAATATTATTATTATATAAATAATAAGACCATGCCTTAACCTCCTGAGACCCGAGAGTGATTGCTGTGTGCATTTTCCATTTCCCTTTTTGATTTTTAACTAGTTTGTAACTATTAACACCTAATAAAAAAGCAAAAAAATAAAAAAGAGTTTTCCTAAAAATGTATGTTCACATATGTGGACAGCGGGACTAATTTGTGAAATTGTAAATAATACCAAGCTACAGATAATGAGTTTTTGTTTTTTCATCAGATTGTTTATTATGTTTCCAGGAGCGTTGGTTATTCATGTTTGAGATGTTACAGACATTACATCAGAAATTAGCATAAATAGTTCTGATTCAAAATAATGACCAGCATCATCAAATCACTGCCAACCATGTTAAAATAAAATTATACTTTATAAATTCTGAATCTATGTACTGATTATCATTGCCCCATGTCTGCCAAACATGTTGAGTGGAACAAACATCATCTGCAGCCTGAAACTGAACTTAGGAAGTTTGGAGTGAATGCACGTAGCTGCATAGAGAGCTATAGGATGCTCCCTTGCTCCCTATTTAGTGAATCACTTAACTTGCAGTGTGCTGTCTGTCTGCACTGGTCTCAGAACAGTTTGAAATGCACCTTATTTTCATCCTTACTCCATATAAAGCCTCTGAAAGCAAAATTTTTCAGCTTTTTGATGAACCCATTGTTTGATGAACCCATTGATTCTTAATGTAATAATGCACAGTAAATATAGAATTTATAAGGAAAAAATGCACTAGACATTAGTGTACATTGTATTTAGCAGTGTGGCGTTTCGTGATAAATCACTCAATTTTAAAAATGGCATATCGGATGAAATTACAGACTCTAATGTTTTGACTCAAACAGATTGCAATGTAAAAACTTAACTAGGTTTCTTAACAGATGTAGTTTTGTTGGCATTTCTCCCAAAGACAAACTCTGCTGTGATCGGCGCCATGTTGTTTTGTCACGTGACTCCATATGTCGAAGGTTTGACCCTTTACTGACAGCACAGAGTCTCCTGAACTGAGATCAGTTGGTTTAAATAAATTTAAATTATGCGTTGCATATAGTAAAGCCAAAATACAACGTCCACACATGTGCACGCGGAGTTGCACGAGGTTAAAGTAAATAGAGTGAATTTTGATTTTATGTTGACTTTAAATTACATAAGTTTTGTTCACTAACTTAAATTATATCATACATCCCATATACTTCCTCCCACTTGTGTACAGACACAAAACTAAATGGCTGCATTTTCAGTAATTAAAGTGATGATGTTGTTGTAGCTGCTCTCTCATTATATACCTCCACTTAAAACTGCCACCTGACTCTGAATCATACTGTATATGTAAATATGACTATGGTCACAGATAATTATGAATAACACAAGCATAGAGGGATATAATGATATAATGGCCTTGAGTCTTCTTATTTGTCCAAACACATTTTATATTGATTTCTATAGATCTGAGAGGGTAAAATATGTGGTAACAGCTGTGCAGCAGGTCCGTTCCTCCGCATCAAACATTTATATGCACAAAACAAATTTGCAACAAAATTAGAAACAAATTTTAATAAATAGTCTAATGAGAAACAGGGGGTGTTCTTTTCTGTCCTAATGAAATGTGAGCAGTAACACACCTCTGTGATTTCACTGTATCTGCACCTCTGTCCATTCAAACGTTTGTTTGCACTCTTTATTTGCATTTCAAAGAGAGCCCGAGGGATCCTGCCTTGCATATTTACATGCGATTAGCAACTATAAATGAATATGTCAAAATCTGTAAAGACTTCACTGCTGACTTTGACAAGCGAACCTAGGCCACACACACACACACACACACACACACACAGATAAAACTGACAAATGCTTTTTAGTATGACAAAAACACAGAATACTGTAAGGAAATTATTACTTCTTGGGCCCACAGTATGTGCATCAGTCTTCTTTGAAAATAATTCCAGCATGAGCATGCAGGGGATGCATTTTGCAGTGCAATCAATAAATTAAACTATGTGCATATGAATAAAGGCTTTTGGCCAGTAATATTTTGATTAATTAGATGAAGTTGTAAAAAGTGCTGGTTTGGGCATTTTAAGCATAACTGATGGTTCAAGGTCGTGCAGAACATGCTCAGAATTGTGCGTTCAAGGAGGAAATAATGTTGTCTATTGCTGTACTACTCTACTCTATAGGTAATGTGCACTGATGTATTTTGTGATTACGAAGAGTTTTCCACAATTTATATGGTAATCAGAGGAAATAATTTTCCTCCATAGGAAATTCCAGACAAATTGAATGGCCTTTCCTTTACAGGGGTTTTTGGTCTGTATAACTAACAGACAGACAGATAGACAGACAGACAGATAGACAGATAGATTGACAGATAAATAAAGAGAGAGAGAGAGAGAGACAGACAGACAGACAGATGATAGATAGATAGATAGATAGATAGATAGATAGATAGATAGAAAGTGTTTTTGTAAACAGACAGACATGCAGGCAGAGAGACAGATAGACAGATAGATAGACATACAGACAGATAGATAGATGCCACAGACTGACAGACAGATAGGCAGACAGACAAACAGACATATAGATTAGGAAATGTGCACTGATGTTTTTAGTGAATATAAAAAATGTTCCACAATGTATTGTAATCAGAGTGAATGGTAATTCGTGGCCATCCCTTTTATAGTGTTTTATGTTCTGTATTTTACAAAATCATTTAATAAAGACAGATGGAGACAAAGAGCGCCCAGGCAAGCACATCATTATGGCAGCTGCAACTCAGCCATGCAGAACCTGCTGAAAAACACTGAGGAAAGTTCAAAATGTTAAGGTAAGAACGGGGCATGTGCCATGCAGAGAAAAAAAGGTGAATTCCAAATTTCCGCTCGCTCGAACTTTGTTCAGGCTCAAGATGTGTGGCGTATAAAATATGAACTAACTAT
This sequence comes from Myxocyprinus asiaticus, assembly GCF_019703515.2. Lineage (NCBI taxonomy): Eukaryota > Metazoa > Chordata > Actinopteri > Cypriniformes > Catostomidae > Myxocyprinus > Myxocyprinus asiaticus. The sequence continues at coordinate 47,891,143 of NC_059353.1, read as the reverse complement.
GTGATTATTAATTGGGCCCCATTTTGATTTCTGTATTCCGAGCTGCATATTGTTCGGCGACTCTCCACGGGCTCCGTCTGAGCGTGCGCGTGTCGAGGGGCCCTGTGAGCCGCGCGCCTCAGCCATTTAGAGAGTGCCTCACTGCACGCACAACGGAATACCAATGAGCGGGGTCAAAAAGGCACTGCTCCTCTCGGAGTCGACTCTACCTCTTCCACGCACCTCCGCCGGGTCTCCACGGACTAATTTTCAAAACCACCTCTTAATGTGGGCTTATGTCAATCACCCGAACAGACAGCTTCATCCCCAGATATAGAATAGTCTCTACATTAGAGCTATGCACACTGGCTGCTACACAATGAGACCCCAGCTAGAGGAAGAAAAGGCACTTTAATGCCAATTGGGTCTAGAATAATGTGTTATTCATGCGTTCACGCACACATTTACATTATAATGATAAAGGCTGATATCAAAATGTGTCTGAGTCGTGTCGATAAAGGAGTGCGATACATCAGGCCTTTTATTTCTGCATTTGGTTACATTTGCTCTGTTCCGAAACCTAGAGAGCTGCCTACTGTGCCAGCGTTTAAGGCTTCATAGACACTACTGACACAAAGGCTGTTCCAAAAGGTGGATGACCTAAACAGATAGTTAACCCAAAAATAAAAATTATGGCATTTACTCACATTTACTCATTTCCAGCTTGTATGACTTATTTTGTTCCGTGGAACATGGAAGTCCTTAACATTCCACCTTGTTCTGTTGTTAGAGTGCCATATCTATATCAAAGAGTTACTGCCTATGTAGAGAATTCTAAGGCCACATCCATACTGATCCATTTAAGTTTTAAAACTCTGTATTCAGTTTCCTAACGTAACAGACCTTTTTCACACTCCGAGTTTTGGAATGCAGAAGTAAAGACTGCAGGGTAAACTTCGACAACGGTGAATGGGAGATCACAGCAAATATTATTTTCACTTACCCATTTGCTCCAAGAGCAAAAGAAAAAAATCCACTATTATGTTTGAATGACTTTCCAGAAGAGAGCGGTGGATTAAGAAGCACAATGTACTGTCACTCTCTCAGCAGCAGTAATCGAAACCCCCTTGCAGCTGTGGTAATCCTTTTTTTAAAACTAATTCCAGGGTAATATAACAATAAGCATAGTGTATAAATTTACACTCAATATTTAAAAAAATGTATAATAAAAAAAAAATTGTGAGATTTACACTGCTAAATAAGGCAGAAACGCGTAATCACTGTCTGTGAAAAAGGTGTATTTTTTTCCAAAGTATGCGGTAACGGAAACTGCTTTTGTGATGTAAACATAGCGAAATTAATGGATTTTTAAATGTAAATGTATTAGTGTGGACATGGTCTAAATCATTCTTTTACGAAGTTCAATGATGGTTGGGATACAGCTTAAGTGTAGAAACATACTTTGCGCAAGTAAACACATGCATACGTGTGCTCTTGCTTTTCTGGTGGTAACAATCCTCAGTACTCAAGCGGGCGAAAGAGTTACCTTTAAATGTCTGTGCCATTAAACTGGAAATGTTATTATTTAGGTAGCGAGCTATTCACCAAACCGGGAATGAACAACAACTTTGGATAACATTATGTATAGTTTAGGAACAAATGTTAAAGGAACATCCTTACGATATTTATTAAAGTCCTCACAATGTTAGGAGAAAATGTTTTTAGTGCAGCACTGTTTGTTGGTTCTCATTTCCTTCATTTTTTTTGTTTTTTTTTTTTTGTTTTTTTTACTGAGAGTGAAAAGTGACAAAGAATTTGGCAAAGTAAGGTTTTGGAAGTTTTCACGTTTTCAGGAAGGTTATGCTTACCTTTAAATAACATTCTACTCACAATAAGAAACCAGCCTGATCTCTTTAAAATAACAGTATGTGACTGTGGCAACATTTTTGCAAAATGACATTACATGGTTCATTCATGCATCATGGCAGTTCCGAGGTGGTGTCCACTGTGTGGCGCTTAAAACTAGTTAAATTTTCTCCAAAACAGGTGTTCCCTATCTGTCACTTATTCGACGTTGTGTCGATGTTGTGTCCCGAGACACCTCTGGTCTTTGATAAAAGGCCAATGAAATTTGGCGAGTGGTATTTGCATACCACACCCCCGGACATACGGGTATAAAAGGAGCTGGTATGCAACTACTCATTCAGATTTTCTCTTCGGAGCCGAACGGTCAATGTTTACTGAGGTGACCGTTCATTCACCTGGATCTGATGCCGCATTTCAGCGGCTTCTCCCTCCTCTGCACTGGTGCACTGCAGAAAACTCCCCTGGGCGCTTCGGCAGAAATAAGAGAGTATATTTCTCTAAAAGAGTATATTTCTCTAAAAGAGCGGCACACACGGAACGTCTTTTTAAAGACGTGTCTTTTTAAAGATGCCTTTCCGTTTGTGTGTTATTCCTGGTTGCGGTCGTTATCTCTCAACTTCTGACGGTCACGATCGCTGTCTTTCATGTCTGGGCGCGTTCGTGAATGGATCATGTACTCATTGCGAGAACATGACCATGGCAACGTTGCGGTCGCGGCTTGCTTTCCTTCTACCTATGGGTATGAGGCCAGTGCGGCTAGCACTGGGGGCGATTTGGGGACCCCAATGGGACCACCTCTGTCGGGTATCCCCCCATGGGCCTCCCATTCCCCAGCACGCTCGTCTGCCCTGATCGGGCTTCCGGATGAATCCGCCGGCTCATCTCACGGCGAGTTCAACCTCTTGTTCGGAGCCCGCGAAGCTGATGAGTTCTCAAGCGCAGCATCGGAGAGTGGGCTTGTCCAGTCGGATGTAGAAGCCTCAGCTGGGCTCCCCCCCTCGGGTACGGTCGCCAGTCACAGGCTGACGTGGAAATGACGAACATGCTTTCCCGGGCAGCTGTGAGCATCGGGCTAGAGTGGAACCCTCCACTCTCCCCTGAACCCTCACGGCTCGATGATTGGTTCCTGGGCTCGCAGCGCCACACACAGCCAAGCCCCGCTCCAGTTCCTTTCTTCCCGGAAGTGCATGAGGAGCTGATAAGGTCATGGGAGACACCTTTTACTGCCCGGTCCCAATCTTTCAGCTACCCCGCCCTCAGTACCCTCGATGGTGGGGCGGCCAGGGGCTATTCGGCGATTCCCCCGGTGGATAAGGTGCTCGCGGTGCACCTATGCCCGCGGAGCGCCACCACCTGGTGCGGGCGCCCAAAGCTCCCATCCAAGGCCTGTAGGTTTACGTCGTCCCTGACGGCCAAAGCCTACAGTGCCACTGGACAAGCCGCCTCCGCCCTGCACGCCATGGCTCTCCTGCAAGTCCACCAAGCCAAGGCACTAAAGGAACTGTACGAGGGTAGTTCCGCCCCGGATTTGATGCAGGAGCTGCACTCGGTGACCGACCTCGCTCTCCAGGCGACGAAGGTCACGGCACGGACTCTCGGGGGCCGATGTTCACCTTGCTGATCCAGGAGCGCCACCTTTGGCAGGCATTCAGACAGAAGACAGCGGTTCCACTGAAACTGTTTCAGAGGCTCCTGGGGCATATGGCATCCTCAGCAATGGCCACTCCGCTCGGGTTGATGCATATGAGACCGCTTCAGCACTGGTTTCAGACTCGAGTCCCGAGATGGGCATGGCACCACGGGACATGTCGTGTGGCCATCTCACCGATCTGTCACCGCCTCTTCAGCCCTTGGACCGACCTCACATTTCTATGGGCAGGCGTTCCCCTAGAGCAGGTCTCCAGGTGCGTCGTGGTTACGACAGACACCTCCGAAATGAGCTGGGGCACTGTATGCAACGGGCACGCAGCCTCCGTCTCATTGACGGGTCCGCGGCTGCGTTGGCACATCAACTGCCTCGAGTTGCTGGCAATTCTGCTTGCCCCACGGAGGTTTTGGCCATTGATCCAGGGCAAGAATGTGTTAGTTCAGACAGACAACATGGCAACGGTAGCATATGTCAACCGTCAAGGCGGTCTGCGCTCCCATTGTATGTCACAACTCGCCCACTGTCTCCTCCTCTGGAGTCAGCAGCACCTCAAGTCGCTGCGAGCCACTCACATCCCGGGCAACCTCAACACGGCAGCAGACATGCTGTCACGGCAAGTTACCCTCAGGGGAGAGTGGAGACTCCACCTTCAGGTGGTCCAGCTGATTTGGAGTTGATTCGGGCAGGCACAGCTAGACCTGTTCGCCTCCCAAGAATCCTCCCACTGCCCGCTCTGGTACGCCCTGACAGAGGCACCTCTTGGTATAGACGTGCTGGCACACAGATGGCCCCCTGGACTTCGCAAATATGCGTTTCCCCCAGTGAGCCTACTTGCACAGACCCTGTACAAGGTCATGGAGGACGAGGAGCAGGTCGTCCTGGTAGAACCCTACTGGCCCACCAAACATGGTTCTCAGACTTCACGCTCCTCGCGACAGCCCCCCCGGTGAATTCCCCTGAGGAAGGACCTTCTTTCTCAGGGATGGGCCAGCATCTGGCACCCGCGACCAGACCTCTGGAATCTCCATGTCTGGCCCCTGGACGGGAGGCGGAAGACTTAAGAAGCCTACCACCCACGGTGGTAGACACAATTACTCTACGAGGCGCCTGTATGCCTTTAAGTGCCGTCTGTTCGCTAAGTGGTGTTCTTCCCGACGCGAAGACCCCCAGAGATGTGCAGTCGGATCGGTGCTTTCCTTCCTGCAGGAGAGGTTGGAAGGGTGGCTGTCCCCCTCCACCTTGAAGGTCTATGTAGCCGCTATAGCGGCACACCACGACACAGTGGACGGTAAGTCCTTAGGGAAGCACGACCTGATCATCAGTTTCCTGAGAGGTGCCAGGAGGTTGAATCCCTTAAGACTGCACCTCGTTCCCTCATGGGACCTCTCTGTAGTCCTTCAGGGTCTACGAAGAGCCCCCTTTGAGCCCTTGCAGTCAGCTGAGCCTAAGGTACTCTCTTTGAAGACTGCCCTCCTGACTGCGCTCACTTCCATCAAGAGGGTAGGAGACCTGCAAGCGTTCTCTGTCAGCGAAATGTGCCTGGAGTTTGGTCCGGGCTACTCTCATGTGATCCTGAGACCCCGACCGGGCTATGTGCCCAAGGTTCCCATGACCCCTTTTAGGGACCAGGTGGTGAACCTGCAAGCGCTACCCCAGGAGGAGGCAGACCCAGCCCTGACATTGCTGTGTCCGGTGCATGCTTTACGCATCTATTTGGACTGCACGCAGAGCTTTAGAGTCTCTGAGCAGCTCTTTGTCTGCTTTGGTGGACAGCGGAAAGGAAGCACTGTCTCCAAGCAGAGGATCGCCCACTGGCTCATTGACACAATAACAATGGCATATCACGGCCAGGACGTGCTGCCCCCGGCAGGGCTATGAGCCCATTCTACCAGGGGTGTAGCGGCCTTGACCAGTGGCACCTCTCTAACAGACATTTGCAGAGCAGCGGGCTGGGCAACACCCAACACATTTGCGAGGTTCTACAATCTCCAGGTGGAACCGGTTTCATCCCATGTAGTGGCATGCACAAGCAGGTAAGTCCGGGACAGCTGGCTGGGTGTATCGCTTGCACATAGTGCCTTTCACCTCCCCTGAGCTGAAGACGTGTGCTGTTGACTCCCAGTAGTGTTCACAAACTGTTTTCCCTGGATGACTTCCTCCGAGCCCTGTGGCAGACGAGTTTGTGGAGAAACTCACTGCCGGCCCAGTACATGTGCTAACTAAGCCCTGTACTGGGGTAGGTGATCCGCATGTGGTGGTTCCCCATAGGTAACCCCATGCGATGTATATCTTCCGCTAATTCGTTTCCCTGTTGGTAAATTGCATCTTCCTTGGGCAGAGGCCCCTCTGCCCCAGTCACCATGCTTGTAGTAACTCCTCCCCCGTAGGGTAGGACCTACCATGGGAATTCTCCACATGACATACTTCAGACAAAGCTCGGCAAGACCATGTGACGTATTTCAACTCAAATACCCCCCTGTCTCTGGGTGGAGTGTGGTCTCTGCGGTGTCTTCCCCTTGGAGGGATACTCCCCGATGTAGACCTGGTGGCCCCAGTCGGTTAATTCCTTTTTTTTGGGGGGAGAGAAAAAAAAAGAGGATAAGAGGCCACGACTGGGCTAGCCTGTCTCTATCTTTTTGGCAGTCGACTTGGTTACGTGTTGGCCTGGTGCGCTGGCTACGAGGCACACAGTGGTCTGCCCGTCACACACTGCCAGTTCACGTAACACAGTTCAGCCCGTTGCGGCGTTTCGTATAGGGACCCCTAGTGTCACTACATCGACACAATGTCGACTGAGTGACAGATAGGGAACGTCCTGGTTACTTGTGTAACCTCCGTTCCCTGATGGAGGGAATGAGACGTTGTGTCCCTCCTGCCACAACGCTGAACTACCTGCTGAAATGGCCAGGACCTTGTCTCGGCTCCTCAGCAAAAAACCTGAATGAGTGGTTGCATACCAGCTTCTTTTATACCCGTATGTCTGGGGGAGTGGTATGCAAATACCACTCGCCAATTTTCATTGGCCTTTTATCAAAGACCAGAGGTGTCTCGGTGTCCCAAGAGTGACCCCTAGTGTCACTATATCGACACAATGTCTCGTTCCCTCCATCAGGGAATGGAGGTTACGCAAGTAACCAGGACGCTTTTTTTTTTCTTAGGTTAATGCTCTGTTGAGTTTTAAATGAACAACATTTATGTCCCTGCCCTAAAACTTAAACCTAAACCTAACCAATAGCGTCATAAAAAGCAAATGTGATTCGAAAAACATATTTGCTGAAGCTACTGTGTCATTTTGTGGTGCTTCTATGACACTTTCAACTCACGTGTTGACTCCACTGCTGAAAAGACCAGCTTAACCATAATGCAATTCCCATGCTGGTCTAGGCTGGTTATGCTGGTTAGTGCTGATTTGGTGCTGGTCTAGCTTGTTGACCAGCATGGTCTTTCTGATGAAGCTGGTTAAGCTAGTTTAAATGCCTGGTGGGGACAACAGCACACCAGCATTCCATGCTGGGGAACCAGCACCCAAAGCACAACATAAGCTGGTGATCAGCAATGCTGGTCTTTTCAGCAGGGTTGTGTGCTCTTCAGGACTCGTATCGCAGTCCTTTGCATAAGTTGAGCTACCACGTATTTTGATCACACTCACAAGCTTGTAAATGTAGTTGATTATGTATTGCAAACATTAAAATGAATAACCTTTGTGATGTCATAAGATAGCATTGTGTGATGAACAGGGCAAAAAGTGTTTATGAACTGATAATCTGCTGTTTAAACTCATGATTTGAGTGAAAGTGAATACATGCACTTAAGAAAACAGTTTATTCCAGGGTTTTTGCAGTAAATGGCATTCTGAAACGTCATGTAAACAAGAACGCAGATTTCTTTACAAGTTTTTGAAGTGTGTGCATGTGTGTGAACAGACCGGATAACAAACGTCATAGGATGGAGCCCAACAACAAGTCAACAAAGTGAAAATAATTCAACATTTCTGGAAGTACAATGGGAAAAGCACATACACTATAAACTATACCCATTTATGCACACCGATGTAAAATATTGATTGTCCCTCACATTTGCGTATATGCACTCGTACACTGGGGGAATCCCGGAGTTTTATGTAAGAGGGAAACACCACAATTGCGGCGCAATTCCACTGCAGGTCGCAATAGAAAGTAAATGAAACAAACACAGCAACGACTCGGGAATATCTGGAAATAAAGCGAAGCAACAGAGAAAAAAATAGCGAAGTCTTCCACGGATGCCATGTTTGTTATTAACACAAGCACTGCGGGTAAATTACATAGCTACAGATAAAGCTGCTTGCCATAAAAACTTGCCATAAAAGACGGTTTACACCAATGTTCGCCATAGCACACCTTACAGCAAGGCTTAGCATGCAACACATACTTGCGCTGCGTCATGAATTGCACTGACACATTTTGGAATGTAACAATACATTTATTCAAACTTGCATAGCTAGAAGTGTCTGTGTTCATGTACTTGTATAAAGTCTTTCAGACCTTTATAAGCAACTGCTTATGTAGGCAGTGAGGCAGCTCACTAGGTTTTCAACAGAGCTACTGAGCACACACACACAGACACTGAGAAGTACACATTTCTGAAAGCTAAGAACAATTTCTTTATACTCCCCCCAACCGTGTCTTTCAGATGAGTGACCACTCTATAAACTTTAATCTTTTTATGCAGCACATCTATGTTCTGACTTCATCTCATGGCTGTGGCACTTCTGAATCAAACTTCAAAAGAATCGACCGCAGATAAAAAATTATACTATGGGAACTCATTTGGCCCTGAAAGCTGATTGTTGTAGTCATTTCAGTCCGGACTTTATCACACACCCTTTCAAAGCCTGAGGAAATATCCCATTCAAAAGGCACTTGAAGAGAACAATGTTTATCGCCATATCTTGTTACTTTCAAGGGGCTGTATTTAAAAAGAGTAATTTAGCTTGCATATTAGAGACGTAACAATGCACGATGCTACTTGTGGAAGAAATAGCCATTTTGGTGATCTATAACAGTGGTTCTCAATTTGTGGGTCACAGTTGGACAGGGAAAAAACAACACTAAAGGCAAATAATAAAATCACATAACCATACAATTGTGCATAGTTAAGATAGCAAAATAAAATGGTTTATCTACTTTTTTTTACAGGGAAGAAAAAACTATTCCCATATATAAATATATTAGGCTTTTGGCTTTTGCCCAAAAAATTGCCAGATCTGACATTAACGGCAAGCAACATTGTTTCTCTGCAATATAAATAGGTTTTTCAACTTTTTAAAGGGAGGCGACTTCAAATGGTGGTATTGTGTCATCAAACTCAAGGGTGTTTTGATGCATGTGTCACTTTGTAGAAGCTTGCTAGTTCTGGCATTTTATTTGCGTCCAAGTTCAGAATCTAAAAAAATTTGTGCGATGGAGCAAAGCACCAGGTTTGACGTCATTAATGACAAGCAACGTTGTTTCAGTCAATGACGACTTTAAATATGTCCTGTAAATTGTATCTTTACTTTTAAGGCCTTATATGGTTAAAGCCAAGAGATATGAGGCTCCCAATGTGGTTCCATCTGAAATTTTTTACATTTTACCCATTTTCAATGGTCGAAATCCAAATGTGGGTCACATGGTACAGTATGGAGCTAGTTTCTCTTGCCCAACAAAACTTAGGTTGAAAAAACTATAAAAAAAAAAAAAAACAACAACTACATTTTAAACTGGGGACCTCTGGTTAATTTGACTGGAATGACCTAGTATTATTTTAATTATATAATTGTGGTTATTATTTAATGTTCTATTAATATTATGGTTTGATTTTAAGGACATTTTGCTTTACTTTTGTATGATAAACCATTTTGACACTATGCTGGATGACCACTTGATGTCCACTGTAAAATCTGGGTCCTAAAGCAAACCCCCCCCCCCCCAATATAATACATATTCAGCAAAACTGTAACTGTCAACCAAATTCCTGTCTTTGTTTTGGACAGCTCTCTTTTCTTCATGTTCTGTGACAAAATCCCTCAAGCCCGTCAAAATTGTTTATAAATGTGTTTTCTGAGAAGCTTTAAAAGATTCGAGAGAGGCAGTCAGCTATGACAGGCCCTACTCATCAGCATGCGTGCATATGAACACATACAGGGGTACAAGAAAGTGGCAGACACACACACACACACACTTATAGATAACTTATGAAAAGAGAGCTTCAAGGACAAGTATATTTTATTATAGAAATAACAGATGAGTATTTTGATTCACCTTAGTGTTAATGAAAATAGCATTTACTGTATGAGGCTTACCACACAAGAGCATGCACACATACTCGCATGGAGCATGTGTGTTTCAGATAAAATTGATTGTCCTTGTATGCTCTCTATGCACTGCATAGAGAAATGTAAATTTAATTAAAATGCAATTCAATAGCAATTCAACATTTCCTGCACCGAAATAAAAATCACCTTTCCTTTAGGTTTTTAATTAATACAACATTCAACCAGACAGATTTTTCCAAAACCCAAGGTCTGTTTTTCCACATGTACCAATGGGGATTATTGAAGAAATTATCTTGTCAATGACTGAAATATAGAATGTTATTAAAATCCATTAAGAGGAATGTGTGTGAGAATGTACGTACCAAATACTGAAACAATGTATAAAACCACTAACCAGTCAGTGGGGAAGATATTAAAAAAAACTGAAATAAAACTGAAGACGAAGAATGTGTTAACACAGGACGATAGCCAGCTAATGCGGAAACAGATTATGAATGACTTTCAATGGTTCACAAAGTACTAAAGCTGCTTTCAAGTGCACCTGGTAAGCTCCTTCTTCTGAGTTAGACTGTCACGCTTTCAAGTTGGAAACAAAAATAGAGGTATTTATACTATACCAATGGACAGGCACAACTAAATACACTTCACAGAGCCTAGACTTCCAGTCAAAATGAAGAACACACCAACACATTCTACATTACTACTATTTTCCACATTTATGCTTGACACTTGTTGACTGCTTTTCCTACACTACACTGTGAAATCTAATTAGAAGCATGTAAATTGATTGCCTTAAAAAATCTAAGTAAATGTACTTATTTGGCAGTAAATGTACTTATATGGCTGAAGTAAAGCGAACTAGGAATTGTCCCCTTTACTTGAGCCAAATATGTAGATTTTTTTTAAGGCAATTGGTTTCCTCACTTTTTTAAGTAAAGTCAGATTATTACATTTTACAGTGTCGAAACAAACTTGTTAACACATGCAATCAATTTAAAATGTTTAACATGTAAAATGTTAAACACAATTAATGCATTTACCAATGCTGACATTAGATTCTGACATTTTATTCAGCTATGTGTGAGTTATAAACACTGGTTGGAATAGGCCGGAACCTTTGCGATGTGTCTGGGGACATTACACCTACATACACACAATACAAACACACACAACAGCGATTCCGTGTCAATGATTAAGGGAAGGACAAAGGACCTCTTACGCTATTTTTTTTTTTTTTTTTGTACAAAACAAACTTAAATGGAACTTGTGACTAAATAAAGTACTTTTCCTAATTACCACAGAAGCAAGTCAAGTCTTAACTATCACCTTTAAGCCAAACACATGATACATGGCACTGATGAGGGTCTGTCGACTTTCACACGTGCAGCAAACTAAAGCCCCATTCACCTGACATGATGGAGGGAAGCATAAGCATTTCCCAGTGCCGCAATGCACTTCTGCTTACCAGACCATTCGGATGAAGTCTCATTACATTTACATTACATTTATGCATTTGGCAGACGCTTTTATCCAAAGCAACTTACAGTGCCATTATTACAGGGACAATCCCCCTGGAGCAACCTGAAGTTAAGAGCCTTGCTCAAGGACACAATGGACACCTTCCACGTACCAGTTCAGTACTTTAGTCCACTACACCACCACCACTCTCATTATGTAGGCAGTGTTAGCGCTAAAAAGCAAAACAAGACATTCTCTACTACGCTTTTCATGCGGAGCTCAATCATGTGAATGAGGCTTCACAATTGCTGTAGCAAAGTGGATAGCCACATCTAGCAGGCCGATTCATACTGTGAAGGATGAGGGTTTAACAATTTTATTGTGCTTTGAAACGAATACGCAACCTATGAGGACAAGTTCTTTCAATAGTCAACCTCCCACGTAATTTTTGGGAAACATTTAATGTTACTTAAATTGGTGCTATTGCTGTGCATTTCTAGCTTTATACTGTGGAAGGCTTTTTTTGGAAAATGTTAATAAAACATTATTGTTACATAAATGCATTTTCACAGGAAACATATATATATATATATATATATATATATATATATATATATATATATATATATATATATATATATATATATATATATAGTTGAAGTCAGAAGTTTACATACATTTAGGATGAAATCATTAAAACAATTTTTTTTAACCACTCCACAGATTTAATATTAGCAAACTATAGTTTTGGCAAGTCGTTTAGGACATCTACTTTGTGCATGACACGAGTTCAGTTAAGACCACAGAATTGTGGACCTCCGCAAGTCTGGTTCATCCTTGGGAGCAATTTCCAAATGCCTGAAGGTACCACGTTCATCTTTACAAACAATAGTATGCAAGTATAAACACCATGGCACCACGCAGCCATCATACTGCTCAGGAAGGAGACGCATACTGTCTCCTGGAGATGAACATAGTTTGGTGGAAAAGTGCAAATCAATCCCAGAACAACAGCAAAGGACCATGTGAAGATGCTGGAGGAAACATGTAGACAAGTATCTATATCCACAGTAAAATGAGTCCTATATTGACATAACCTGAAAGGCTGCTCAGCAAGGAAGAAGCCAATGCTCCAAAACTGCCATAAAAAAGCCAGACTACAGTTTGCAAGTCCACATGGGGACAGAGATCTTACTTTTTAGAGAAATATCCTCTGGTTTGATGAAAAAAAAATTGAACTGTTTGGCCATAATGACCATCGTTATGTTTGGAGGAAAAAGGGTGAGGCTTGCAAGCCGAAGAACACCATCCCAACCGTGAAGCATGGGGGTGGCAGCATCATGTTGTGGGGGTGCTTTGCTGCAGGAGGGACTGGTGCACTTCTCAAAATAGATGGCATCATGAGGAAGGAAAATTATGTGGATATATTGAAGCAACATCTCAAGATATCAGCCAGGAAGTTAAAGCTCGTTCACAAACGGGTCTTCCAAATGGACAATGACCACAAGCATACCTCCAAAGTTGTGGTAAAATGGCTTAAGGACAACAAAGTTAAGGTATTGGAGTGGCCATCACAAAGCCCTGAGCTCAATCTGAAAATTTGTGGGCAGAACTGAAAAAGTGTGTGCGAGCTAGGAGGCCTACAAACCTGACTCAGTTACACCAGTTCTGTCTGGAGGAATGGGCCAAAATTCCAGCAGCTTATTGTGAGAAGCTTGTGGAAGGCTACCCAAAACATTTGACCCAAGTTAAACAATTTAAAGGCAATGCTACCACATACTAAAAAAGTGCATGTAAACTTCTGACCCACTGGGAATGTGATGAAAGAAATAAAAGCTGAAATAAATCATTCTCTCTACTATTATTCTGACATTTCACATTCTTAAAATAAAGTAGTGATCCTAACTGACCTAAGACAGGGAATGTTTTCTACGATTAAATGTCAGGAATTGTGAAAAACTGAGTTTAAATGTATTTGGCTAAGGCAGGGGTGTCCAAAATCTGGCCCACGGGCCATCTGCGGCCCTCCAACTGCTCTTATGTGGCCCGTGAGATATTTTAGAAATAGAACAGAATTAGGCCCGCTATGGAGAAATTATATGAAATTCATATTCTGGACACTGGATGTCGCTATCACGTACAGCCACTACTCACAGTGCATCGTCTCCACTAATGGGTTCTCACTGGCAGAGTTCAACAGGAGTTTGGAATACTCCTTATTTCCAGTGATGAAGCGCCACGCAGAAAGCGCCACTTTACTCATGTACTTGTTCAAATGTCCCGATAACTTGCATCATTAAACTGAGCAGAGAAGCTGTTGTGCGGGTGGCTGTAGAGTTTATTTAGAGTGCACAGAGACACGTGAACTGAACATGCTCTTCCGGAACGTCCTCTGTAGCACTGGGAAGTATAATCAGTTGGTTCGTTCTGATATTTAGTTGAAAAATGATTCACGGGCTTCACAGCGCCTTTTGAGTGAAGACACACTATTTATCTGTAAAATAAATAGAAGCGCAATAATTTTGATCAAATTAAAATAGTATTTTTAACGCAAGAAAAACAGAAGCTATAATTGGATAGCTATAAAGTGTAATTTTTGAAAACTAAAGAGTAATTTTTGCATCACTTCATAAAAGGAAAATGTAATCTGATTCTGATTATTGTGATGGGTCACATCCAACTCTTTGAGCAGCTTTGTATGTGCTTTGCAGTGCCACTGAATGGACGTCAAAAAAGATACAGTGACTAGAATATTTTGTATAATATGTGAGTGAAATACCCTATCCTTTATTTACATGTAAGACCTACACAAGCATACCATAGAGCACAAATTATGATAAAACTTGCATAATATTAAGCATACAATATAAAGATTATGCATATTGGCCGTCTAGTAGCTTCTAGCCCCTTTTAAAATTATTACAGGAATGCAACCCGCGGCACATTATTTGTTTCTGCATTTGGCCCCCGACTGTAAAAGTTTGGACACCTCTGGGCTAAGGTGTATGTAAACTTCTGACTTCAACTGTATAGTCAAATTTCAGCACTTTCAAACTGCGATTTAGACTTTTACAGTATGTTCGACTGAAAACACAAAATGTAATATATAGACAAATTTTATCTGTAATTTCAAGCATTTAAGCATAAGCCTTTTGAAAATAATACATTAATCATGAGAAAAAAATGTAGTCTACTGTGTCCTATCGTTTGTCTGGGAGTGTATACGATTTATTTATACATGGTTTCCAACAAATAATTGATTACTCTGCCACTAGTCAAACCACAAAGTCTAAGCATTTGTTGATGAAAAGCTCTGCCGTACAAAAATATCAATCAAGTTTTTCAATTTAGTTTCTCACTGGTAAATGAGCTTGGTCATTCATGTGCATGTAACCTGAAATTACAACTTTACTTGAAGGCCACATACTATAATAGTGTGAGCAATTCTCTGGACACCCCCTGATGTCCTTATACCTTAAAGGGTTAACAGAAGGGAGTGACTGTTAAAGTACAGGATTCTTCAGAGTGTCAGCACAAAACCGAATCATTGATTCAAATACAATACTGCTGAGGTGGTTTGAGTCCTCACATACCCTGATGTGCCCATCAGCAGAATCGCCACCAAGCTCCAAAACAAAACAAATATATACACTGACAAATGAGACGTACAGGACAGCTTCCCACCATAACTGATTTTACACCCAATTAAGGGGTTTCGGCTCAGCCACCCTAAGTACAAATGTTTCAGAAAGTAGGAAGCACAATTATCCTGCACTCTAAGGGCTTTTTCACACCTTGCTCATTTGGAGAATTTGTTTTGCAACCTGATGCGTTTTCTTCCTTAAGGTCGGTTCGTTTAGGCATATATGAATACAGCAAACGCATGACAAAACGCAAAATACATGTGACTTTTATTGACATAATTTTGGTTGAAACAAATCAAACGAGCTACAGCAAATTTTCTATCAGATCTAGTAGTTAATGTAGATAGAGCTTTAACTGTTGGTGACTTCAACATTCACATAGATAATGAAAATGACACATTTGGGATTAGCATTTATCGATATTCTCAACTCTCTTGGAGTCAGACAAAATGTGACAGGACCAACTCACCGCCATATTATTACGCTAGATTTAATTCCGTGATATGGAGTTGATGTTGATACTATAGAAATTCTACCGCAGAGTGATGACATCTCAGATCATTACCTCATCCACCGTTTGCTGCAATCAGCTAATGTCACTCAATCTTCATCACGCTATCATTCAGGTAGAACTATTCTTTTGACCAATAAATATAGCTTCACTAATAATCTTCCAGAATTGTCTCACATACTCAGTAAGCCAAAAAGTCTAGAAGAACTTGATATAATAACAGAAAATATAAATACAGTCTTCACTAGCACACTTGATAGTGTCGCCCCCCTCCGATTAAAGAAAATTCAAGAAAAAAGCCTCGCACCATGGTACAATGATCACACTCATGCTCTCAAAAGAGCAGCTCGGAAAATGGAGCACGAGTGGAAGAATACAAAATTACAGGTATTTCGCGGTGCATGGAAGGATAGTGTCTGTCGCTACAGGCAGGCACTAAAAGCTGCCAGGTCAGCATATTTTAGCAAACTCATAGAAAATAACCACAACAATCCTAGGTGTTTATTCAGTACTGTGGCTAAATTGGTTAGGAATAAAGCATCGACTGAACCAGATATTCCATTGCAGCACAATAGTAATTACTTCATGAATTTCTTTACAATTTAAATAATTATAAATAAAATTGGAACTATGCAATCAACTGTCACAGCACCTCAAAAAACAGTGTCTCATAATTTTTCTCACGAGCAACTTCAATCCTTCGCTGTCATAGGTCACGAAGAGCTAACAAAACTTATCCAAAAAATCAAAAGCCACAACATATATGTTAGATCCAACACCAACTAAGCTCTTAAAAGAGGTATTCCCTGTAATCTCAGAACCTCTTAATATTATTAACTCCTCGCTATCCTTAAGACATGTCCCAAGAAACTTTCAAATGGCAGCTTATTAAGAAGCCAAAGCTTGTTCCTAGATAATTGGCTAACTACAGACCGATTTCAAATCTACCATTTATGTCGAAAATACTAGAAAAGGTAGTGTCCTCCCAACTATGTTAATTTCTACAGAGAAATGGTATATATGAACAATTTCAGTCAGGATTTAGGACCCATCACAGTACAGAGACTGCACTTATCAGAGTTACAAATGACCTGCTCTTATCATCTGATCGTGGCTGCATTTCTCTACTAGTGCTTTTAGATCTTAGTGCTACCTTTGACATGATAGATCACAACATTCTCTTGAATAGGCTGGAGAATTATGTTGGCATTAGCAGACTTCCATTAGCATGGTTTAGGTCCTATTATTAGACTGCTACAACTATGTATGTGTAAACAAGGTTGTTAAATCAAACAAAAGTTAAGTATGGAGTGCCACAGGGATCAGTTTTAGGGCCACTACTTTTCTCCTTATACAGCTTCCCCTGGGAGATATTATCAGGAATCATAGAATAAGTTTCCAATGTGATGCCGAGGAAACCCAACTTTATATTTCTTCAAAACCTAACGAAAATTCACAATTCTCCAAATTAGCAGAGTGTATCAATGAAATCAAAGATTGGATGGCCAGAAATTTCCTACTACTCAATTCCAACAAAACAGAGGTATTAATTATTGGACCACAAACCTTTAAAAATAAGCCGCTAAAATATAATTTGACTCTTAATGGATGTACTGTTATGTTATCTCCTACAGCGAAGAACTTATGTGTTATATTTGATACCAGTCTATCCTTTGAAGTTACGTCACATGCTCTCTATTGCTGATGCCAAAAATCTAATTCATGCGTTCATGACCTCAAGACTAGATTTTTGTAATGCATTACTGGGAGGATATTGAGCAAGTTCAATAAATAAACTTCAATTGGTTCAGAATGCAGCTGCCAGAGTGCTGATTAGAACCAAGAAATATGATCATATTAGCCTCATTTTATCATCATTACATTGGCTACCTTATAAATTTTGTATTTATTTTAGAATTCTGTTAACTACATACAAAGCTTTGAATGGTCTAGCTCCACAGTACTTAAGTGACCTTCTGACACGCTATATTCCATCACATTCATTACAATCACAAAATTCTGGCTTGTTAATAGTTCCTAGAATATAAAAATCCACAAAAGGAGGTAGATCCTTTTCCTATTTGGCTCCTAAACTATGGAATAGTCTCCCTTACACTGTTTGGGACACAGACACGCACTCAGTTTAAGTCTAGACTAAAGACTCATCTATTTAGCCAGGCATACACCTAATTTATCCATCAACTCACAATTAGGCTGCTTTAGTTAGGTCTGCTGGAACCAGAAACATCTATCATGATCTATAACTCTGCATACAATTGCATGGCAACTACGCTAATATTATTCTATTTGTTTCATATCTTGAGGTTACCAGAGCCGGCCAGATCCAACTCCATTCCTGCTTGGTGTTGGACTCCACTGCTACGTGTCGCTGAGTGATGATGACAAACTACAGCCAGTGCTAGCCAGACATCACTTCAGTCTTTTACGATGGACTTCAGAGGATGAACTGATGCCAACTCAAACAGTAAGACATCGGATACTTCATATGCCACTGCCTGAATCTTGGACTTATGATGGACCCCACTGAGCCTCACCGAAATGACCTGCTGGTTGAACCTCATTGATCTCTGCCTGCATCACCTTTGTCTAATGATGGACTACACTCTTGAAATGGAATACATAGACTATCATTGAATTGCCAACAAAAGCCTTCATCAGCCAACTAACAAAGAACAAAGCATCTATGTGAACTTCTGCAGTTAATACATGATGGACTTCAAAGACATTAGTCATTAATCTTAAAGTTCATAAAAACTATTTTTTTAAACACTGGACCTTAACACTTACTTAGTTTAAAATTTTAAACCATGACTTGCACTGCACACAAATAACTAATACTGGCATTATATTCATGTTGTTTAGTCATATGGGAACTGGCCCTCACAGTGAGTCTGGTTTCTCCCATGGTTATTTTTCTCCATTAACCAACATCTTATGGAGTTTTGTGTTCCTTGCCACAGTCGCCATAAGTTTGCTCACAGGGGTTCTAAATAAATTATTATTTATTTATAAAAATTTTATTCAGAATTTACAATAATATTTAATCAAACTACACAATGATCACTCTAAGACTTTATAGATATTACAGTTTCATTTTTTTGTTTATGCATGATTTTCTGTAAAGCTGCTTTGAAATGATGTGTGTTGTTAAAACCGCTATACAAATAAAAATGACTTGACACCATAATTTGGCCAAAATCTAAGTCATTTAGTTGCTTTAGAATCCGATATATTGTTTATTTGCATATTATTGAACATAAGCCAATCACTGGCCTACAGTTCACAGCAATCAATTTTGCAAATGAATTCGTCAATCAGTCCGAGATGTATTATAAGTTATTTTCTAAGGATGCATCAATGTACACCTGCGTCATAAACATATAATTTTTAGGTCACTGTGTCAAGTCAAGCGTAGTTTGAAACTTAGAAAAACACGTCTTGAGAAACCTGCATTCAGATTTGCACTCCATTAAGCTGTGTTTTGAATGCAAGAATGTGTCCATCCTCATCTTATGCTGTCTTGCTGTCCATAAGTGTGGTTTGTTCTCTGTATAAGCAGCACGTTGCCTATAAAGCTGAAGTTTCGCTTACTGCCACCTGGAGAAAACAGTTGGTACTTCAAGCTTAAGTGCAATAATAAAAAATATTATTAAAAAATATTGTCCCATTGCAATGCAAGGACAGTAAAACATTGATTTTGACTTGGAACGCAGTGAATTTATGGATATTATCAATAGTAACATCTGTTATAAATTAACACATGATTTTGAATGACATACTTAAAAAAAAAAAAAAAAAAAAAAAAAACGGCTGCTTCAGAATTCCAGTTTGAGGTATGAAAGTGTGTAAATTATGTTGTACAAGAAAACATCCACGTATTGTCAAGTAATGTTTACCACAGACCTTATTTAAGTCATAAATTCATAAACCCCATTATAAAAACCCACAGGAAAATCCCGGGGGAATCCATGGAGAATTAGACTTCTGGGTTCACCTTCAAATTGACATCATGGCTGAACAGCTCTATTGCAAAAAAAGAAAAAAGTTAGAAACGCTCTGACAGATGAAATATAAATCCAATAAATACATAATTATTAGTCTATATGGTCTGTCAATATTATATGCAGTTTGGGTATTTTTACAAGAATAAAGGATGCTTATATGAGAAATACTAACCAAAGTATCCTGTAGCATCATATAGAAAGCTACAAATAAAAGATTTGCCTCATTCTATGAACAGAATCCACAAATGATCGGAAGAAGATGTTGTGTACACTCTATGGGGTTTTGAAATTAGTTTGGAGAATCAGAAATAGTTCTTTGTGTAAATTGGCATGTGAACATTTAGCATTAAGTCAATGTAAAATGGTATTTCAAGCCATTAGATGCACCAATTACCAGATACGATTATATTTTACAATTAATTCTATCAGGAAAATCCACGTTAGACCTTTTTTCCCCCCTCTAGTAAGATCTTTGATATTAGTGCAAAGGTGTACTGCAAAAATATTACTCTTAATATGATTTTTTTTTTTCTGTAAAAAAAATCTAATAAATCCTTAAAATACATTTACTTGAGAAACTACATTGCAGTTTTTTTTTTTTTTCATGTATTTCACTTGTTTAGAGTCAAAAATCTATATTATCTGCCAGTGCTGAAGAAGTAATACAAAGTATTTAGATTTAGTATTAAGTATTTAGACAACTTAACAGCTCAAATAATACACAAGTTTTAACAGAAAAATGTATGTAAGTGCTTTAATAAAGTTATAAGCCTCACATGTCTATCTTTAAACCCACAAAAAATTGGCCCCATTCACTTTCATTGTAAGTGCCTCACTGTAACCTCAATTTTTCCTTTTTTTTTTTTTTTTTTTTTTTAAGAAAAGGAGGGGCAAGCTGGTAATCAACATTATGCCACAAATGCTTTTGATTGAGCTTAACTTGTATTGAACCCGGAATATTCCTTTAATAGGACTTTATAATTAATGATATTTAATGTATGAATATATTTCTGCTAAAATACCATAGTTAAGTGTTTTACTATGCTTAATCCACAGTAAATATATGTAAAGGTGGTGATGTGTGAACTGAAACTCCCACTACTTAGTAGATCCTCACGGTGGTGTGGTTACTCACCTCAATCCGGGTGGCAGAGGACAAGTCTCAGTTGCCTCCGCTTCTGAGACCGTCAATCCACGCATCTTATCACGTGACTTGCTGTGCATGACACCGTGGAGACTCACAGCATGTGGAGGCTCATGCTACTCTCCGAGATCCACGCACAAATTACCACGTGCCCCATTGAGAACGAGAACCACTAATCGCGACCATGAGGAGGTTACCCCATGTGACTCTACCCTCCCTAGCAACCGGGCCAATTTGGTTGCTTAGGAGGGCTGGCTGGAGTCACTCAGCACACCGTGGATTTGAACTCGCGACTCCAGGCGTGGTAGTCAGTGTCAATACCTGCTGAGCTACCCAGACCCCTTGACAAAATGTAATTTAAGCATATGTAAGCCATTTAAAATTTGCAGTCTTTCTCCTGGGAAAATGGATAAAAAAATATTGATGACTAATCTTGCACTCATGGGCATATTCAATTTTTTGTCCAATAAAATGCTGTCTAGAATGACAAAGTCTCTCCCCCTAATACCACCGTTAATCCTATTTGGTCCATGGCAGAAACATAAGCTGAAGGCTATTTAAAAAACTGTGACAAGTCATTTGATATGTCCAACTACTTCTTTCAATAGGAAATACCTCAACACTGGAAATAAAATTTTATATGTCAAGGGTCCTGAAAGCTGGAAAGCATAAACAAACACAATATCCACTGCTTTTAACAGTTCTCTTGAAGCTTTGGAAATACACACAAGTTCATGTACTCATCCCTGCTGTGAGTATGAACACAATATAAAACACAACTTATCTCCCTCACTCATTCAATCAAAATTACTCTTTTTCCTATAACTCTATTTTCTCAGTCCAAACCAGAGAAAAAGAAAAAAACTAAACAACATGCCACATACTGAGTTTGTGCTTTTTCCCCATTACAAACCACGATGACACGTGACACAAGAAGTGCTGAGAAAACTGTAGGGAGGCTTCCAGCAGATTGATTCTTCCATCGCCTCATTCTTTTCTAGTTAGTCTTTTATTGACTACAAAGGTAGGGGCGCAGTGTGGGGATAGGATGGGCTGGCCTGTTTAATCCTGAGGGCATAGCAGGAAGGTGATCACTTATATGGGCCTACAAGGAAATGCGTAGAGGGGCACTTAAGCTGCTTTAAAATACAGGATGGGAAGAGTTCAACATCGGTTCTCAATAGGGAACAAAAGGAAAAGACAAAAACAATGAAGAACTCAGAAAGAGACAAAGAGACACATGTAGTGATAGAAAAGGGAATTTCAGGGAATTTAACAATTGTGACTCCAGTTAACGATTAATTATTTTCGTACTTTTGAGGAAGTGTTCCTAACAGTATACTAAAGCTATATACTAAACAAAAACTATTCTATTTTTGATTGCATTTCTTTAAAAAATAAAATAAAATAAAACATTCCTAATGACTAAGTCTTGTTTTGCAATAATAATAAAAAAATCTAAACATCCTTAAAACAAGGTAAACCTAATTGAAAAGCAAAACGGCGCACAGTATTAAGACTTATTTTCAGGAAATATGTCTTGAATTAAGTTTATTTTTCTTACCCCATTGGCAATAGTTTTTTTTTTTTTGGTAACAATTTACAATAAGTTTGTATTCATCACCATTCATAAATAACAATGAAAAACACTCTTAAAACATTTATTAATCTTGGTTAATGTTAATTTCAACATATACGAATGCATTTTTTAAATAAAAGTTGTATATGTTAACATTAATTAATGTGTTATGAACTAACATGAACTATCATGAACTAGCAATGGATAATTGTATTTTCATAAATAAGATTAAACAAGATTAATAAATGCTGTAAAAGAATAGTTTGTTAGTTCATGATACCTAATGCATTTACATATGTGTAACCCCACTTTACAATAGGGTTGTATTTAAACTAACGACGTATATAATTTTTACCAGCAACTTTGTTAATGTTAATACTATAAGAATGCAATTGTTTATTGTTAATGTTAGTTCATAGTGCATTAACTAATGTTAACATATACAACTTTTCATTTGAAAAATGTACGTTAAAATTAGCATTAACCAGGATTAATAAGTGCTGTAAAAGTAACGTTCATTGTTAGTGTTAACAAATGTAGTTTATGTTAACGAATACAACCTTATTGTAAAATGTTACACAAAATTTGTTAGATCTATGTTTAAATCTCACAAAATTTGTTAGATCTATGTTTAAAACAAAAAAAAAAAAAAACCTTCACACAAACCATCTCTTTCACAGCTTTTCTTTAAAAGTGCAAAATTGATTGTGTCAGACAAATAGCACTGACTTTTGTGAATAAGGTGCATTCCATATGAATTTTAATTTACATAGAAAAGAGGCATGTTTGCGATGAAAAGAGAGGCAATGACTTAAATATGCATTGCAGAGCTCTATACCAGCAGATAGCACTGTTTTAAACTATACTGTGTGTTGTTAGTGAGTAAAATGCAGGTTTTTGCACTGAAATAATGCTAGCAGAGGTGGTGCCACTGTTTGTGAATTTTATGGTTTTCAATCTGCATTGGCCAAAGAATGCAGAAGTTAACAAAAATAACTATTAACAGTGAGGAAAATATATATATTTTTCTGTTATTTAACAGAAAATGTAACCAGTTCTCGATTACCAACCCTACAGAGAAAGGAAAGAGAGTTTTGAAGGCAGGTGGTATTGCTTAATCACAAAAGGAGTATTCGGTCTTGTTGATGGCTTGAACTGCTGAATAAAAGGACAAAAAGAGAAAACATACACAGACCTTGAGATGTCAACTAACTATTTCAGCATTTTCACTGTGCTATTTTATCTATCGCAGGCTCTGTGGATTTCGGGGATTTAGATATACAGATTAAACAAGCATCACACCCGGCATCATATACAGCTGCCTCAACTTTTAGTATTTTTCTCCTGCTCTCCATAGCTCTACCCCCAGCCATGTCAGACAGACAGCGGTGCCGATTACCTGTTGTCCTCTGGGAGAGAGGAGAGGACATGCGGTAAGCTCTCTCCATACAGCTTAAACTCTATTGCACTTCAAGGCAGATCAGTGCTGTTTATTCAGGGATAAGCCAAATGCATTACAAAATGTAATTCTTTCATCTCTCTACAACTGACACAATACAAAGAAAGAGATATTGCAACCGTAGAAGTTATTTTGCACCATATTACATTATCAAAGGAATAGTTGATTCAGAAATGAAAATTGTGTCATTATTTACTCACCCTCAAGTCGTTCCAAACGTGTATGTTGAAAGTAGCCAAACTAAAGGTAGAAATTTTTGAATCTTCACACAACTTTTTTCCATACAATGACAGTTCATTATGAGCATGGCTGTCAAGTTACTAAAACGGTAAAAAAACAAAAATATAAAAGTATTATAAATAACTTGTGCGCTACATTCCATCTCTTCTGAAGCCATACAATAGCTTTATATAAGCAACATAACAGATTTTACTGGGCGTTCCACAGACTACTTTTTTAGCATGAAGAGTATTGTCAAAACTGTTTTGATATATATATTTTTTTATATTTGTTATTATATTTATTATGTACTACTACAATTCACCACTACTACTACTTGGGCAGGCTATTGATACAGATTTCCCGATTCAATTCCTAATCAGTTCGATTCCAGTTTTTTTGGGGTACATTTCAGTTATAATATCCATTTTGATTACATATTTGATTACATATTACATACGATTACAAGAAATTCTCTCTCAGCTAATGCTGTTGATTATACAGGGGACATTCTAACTTGTTACATTACAAAAATATAAATAAAACTAGAATTATTTATTTATTTATTTATTTATTTATTTATCATTTTGGTCACAGTAGCTTTTTAAAAATTACAAATTCAATGCATTCCATCAATAAATATGATATTTTGAAACTGCATATATTATACAGTATATATACACCAATCAGCCACAACATTAAAACCACCTGCCTAATATTGTGTAGGTCCCCCTCGTGCCGCCAAAACAGCACCAACCTGCATCTCAGAATAGCATTCCGAGATGATATTCTTCTCACCACAATTATACAGAGCAGTACAGAGTTACCGTAGACTTTGTCAGTTCGAACCAGTCTGGCCATTCTCTGTTGACCTCTCTCATCAACAAGGTGTTTCCATCCACAGAACTGCTGCTCACTGGATGTTTTTTGTTTTTGGCACCATTCTGAGTAAATTCTAGAGACTGTTATGCATGAAAATCCCAGGGGATCAGCAGTTACAGAAATACTCAAACCAGCCCATCTGGCACCAACAATCATGCCACAGTCCAAATCACTGAGATCAAATTTTTTCCCCATTCTGATGGTTGATGTGAACATTAACTGAAGCTCCTGACCCATATCTGCATGATTTTATGCACTGCACTGCTGCCACACAATTGGCTGATGAGATAATCGCATGGATGATTATTGGTGCCAGATGGGCTGGTTTGAGTATTTCTGTAACTGCTGATCTCCTGGGATTTTCACACACAACAGTCTCTAGAATTTAATCCGAATGCTGCCAAAAACAAAAAAACATCCAGTGAGTGACAGTTCTGTGGATGGAAACGCCTTGTTGATGAGAGAGGTCAACAGAGAATGGCCAGACTGGTTCGAACTGACAAAGTCTACGGTAACTCAGATAACCACTCTGTACAATTGTGGTGAGAAGAATATCATCTCAGAATGCTATTCTGAGATGCAGGTTGGCGCTGTTTTGACGGCACGAGAGGGACCTACACAATATTACGCAGGTGGTTTTAATGTTGTGGCTGATTGGTATGTGTGTGTATATATGTGTATATATATATATATATATATATATATATATATATATATATATATATATACACTTTGTTTCATAGTTATTTTTGCATGCATAATTTGTACAATTTACAAGTATTTACATTGATATGTAACATTTACCAGCCATTGGCTAATCACAGACATTTTTAGTCGCATAATGCCAAATTTGGTGCATATGGGAGTGGTTTATTTGCATTGTAGAGGGTTGTGCATACTGTATAGTAAAAGATAGATTTTATTTAAGCATTCAAGATTTGGCAAAAGCAAAGCAGATATCACACTCATTCTACATGTCTTTGTTACAATTAATGCTCCTCTTTGGTGGAAATGACACATCTCACATGTGCAAATGGGTTATAAATTATTGTTGCATATTATAATTTTTTATCCCAAATAAGAGCAAAACTGATGCACTGTACAGCCTTGATTAAAATAATTGTAAGGTTTTGACTTTGGGTAAGGGGTTAGACTTTATGCTTAGGTTTAGGTATGTGTTAGGGGTTATCTTGGGAAAAAAAACATAATAATGGACTGTTTTCGCATATCCGGGTTTGGAATGTGGAAGTAAAAGATAGCAGGGTAAACTTGTAAAGCTCTGAATGTGAGACCACAGAAAATATAATTCTGGCTTACTCGGTTCTCCAAAAGCAAAAGTTCACTATTTTGCTTTCACAGCTTTCCAAAAGAAGAAGAAAAAATAGAGAGTGATGGATTACAGCAGTCAGAAGAGAGAAAGAGGCCAAATTTTCTGTCACTCAGCAGCTGTATTAGAAACCTCATTGCAGCTGTGGTAATTCAGGGTTAGGTAGGGTTAGGGTTAGGTTAGGTAATAGCATTTTTTAAAAACGAATTCCAGGGTAATATTATACAAAGTATACTGATGAGCCAAAACATTATGGCCACTTACAGGTGAAGCGAATAACGTTGATCATCTTCTAACAAGGTCATATATCAAGGTCTGGGTAGATTAGATGGTAAGCGAACAATCAGTTCTCGTAGTCAACGTCTTGAATGCAGGAGAAATGGGCAGGAGTAAACACCTGAGTGACTTTGGCAATGGCCAAATTGTTATAGCCAGACGACTGTGTCAAGAGCATCTCTGAAACTGCAAGGCTTGTGGAGTGCTTCCGGTCAGCAGTGGCGAGTACCTACCGACAGTGGTCCAAGGAGGGACAAACCGGCGACAGGGTGTTGGGTGCCCAAGGCTCATTAATGCGTCAGGGCAATGAAGGCTATCCTGTCTGGTCTGAACCAACAGAAGGTCTGCTGTGGCACAAGTCACAGAAAATTTAAATGATGGTTATGGGAGGAATGTGTCACAACACACAGTGCATCGCACCCTGCTGCGACCAGTCAGAGTGCCCATGATGACCCCTGTCCACCATCGAAAGCGCCTTCAATAGGGATGCGAGTGTCGGAACTGGACCTTGGAGCAGTGGAAGAAATTCACCTGGTCTGATGAGTCCCGTTTTCTTTTGCATCACGTAGATGGCTGTGTACGTGTGCGCCGTTTAACTGGGGAAGTGATGGCACCAGGATGCATTGTGGGAAGACGACAAGCTGGTGGAGGGAGTGTGATGCTCTGGGCAAAATTCTGCTGGGAAACCCTGTGTCCGGCCATTCATGTGGATGTCAATTTGACACATGCCACCTACCTAAACATCATTGCAGACCAGGTACACCCCTTCATGGCAATGGTATTCCCTGATGGCAGTGGCCTCTTTCAACAGGATAATGCGCCCTGCCACACTGCACACATTGTTCGGGAATGGTTTGAGGAACATGATGAAGAGTTCAAGGTGTTGCCCTGGCCTCCAAATACCCCAGATCTTAATCCGATTGAGCATCTTTGGGATGTGCTGGACCAACAAATCTCTTCCACGGCAGCTCCACCTCGCAACTTACAGGACTTGAAGGATCTGCTGCTAATGTATTGGTGCCAGATATCACAGGACACCTTCAGGGGTCTTGTAGATTCTAGCATATTAAGCAGGTGGTTGGCTCATCAATGTATAATGTTCTAAAATAACATAAAATAAAAAAATAGCAAATATAAAAAAGTTTGCTAGATTTACGCTGCAAAATAAGGCGGAAACGTGTCGTCACAGTCTGTGAAAGGTCCATAAACCTAGTTCGGTGATTAGTTTATTTTTCTCTATGGGAGTGAAAATTGTACATTTTTGTTCAAGCAAACTTGTATGATTTCTCACTATTTTGCCAATTCGTTCTACTATTATGACTTTTCAACTTGTGAGACCAGGTTGGAATATTAGAGACTGACAACATGAGTCCCCATACATTTTCACTGAATGTGAATGTGCTGCATTGACATTCTTCAAAATATCTCTTTTGTGTTCCACAAGGGGAAAAAAAAGTCACATGGATTTGGAACGACACAAGGGTGAGTAAATGATAACAGAATTTTCAATTTTGGGTGAACCATCCCTTTTAACATTGCAGAAATTACACACTTCAACTTTAATCGATTTGTTTGTCTCATCATACGTTTATTTCCAGTACTGCACCAAGTTACCTTTGCCCTGCTCGTTCAGGACACATTCACTCATATGTTTGTTTACACAGAACTTCTCCTTTCATGAGAGGGCTTGAAGGAAGTCTCGTTACCAGATGAGTTAATTGAATCAAGAGTTCACTCCGTCCGCACAAATGCTCCAAGGAGGAAAACACAAAGAGTTGGTGCAGGTGTGTCCATGTTAACACTTACAGTATTTCCATCAAAGATCTCCACGGTGGCCGGCCTCACCGCAGACGGGCAGATTTGTCTTTGTAAACATTCTCTGAACATTATTCTGATGTCAGCACCATTTAAAAAGATTACACTCTGACCTTGGTACATATCTGCCTATTGATACATCTGAGGAAAGTCAGGGTTGCTTGTGCATTCCATGCGGAAGAAGAAAATTCAGATAGAGAAGAAGGAGAAGTGTTTATTTCGTCTTGATATGCACACAGTTAGAACGGCCCTGACCCTCTGTTGCCCACACCTTTTAGGCATCACAGAGAGTGATTGCGATTCACAATAGTATAAACGGACATTACAATAGTTGGTTGCTCCGAGCACACTAATGCATTCATGTGTGGAATGACTGTGAACCTTCACACCTTTTTTCTGATAGCCAGTGTAATTTTGAAAGATTAGCTTTGAAAGAGCCTTTCTATTAAGACCAAAGAGGAAGTTTATAACTAATGGAAGTGTGGAATATTTTTTATTAATAGTGCTTTATGTGTCTTTTCAGGCAATAAGAAAAACCTGTTATTGTTTTGTTCAGCAGCTTTTGATGGCGAGATTTGTTTTTAGGAAGCAGCTCTCAGTGTGTTGTGTGAAATCGTGTGGAACTGTAAAGTGAAAAATTAATTGTAAATAATTTTATTTAAGATTTACTTTTTTTTATTTATTTTTTTATGAGATACAGCATAAAAATCCCTACTGTGTTTTACAATACACAGAACAGAAACCTGAAACTTTCGTGAAAATTAGTAAAATTTTATGTCATACACTGTTTATGGACCTTCTATAATGAATATACATTTTTCTAGTTTTGCTCTGGTCTAAAATATTTATTTGGCTAGATATTGGATCAAGTAATCAGCCTGTCTTTAAGCAAAAAAAAAAAAAAAACAACAACAAAAAAAAAAAACTGTGAATTCCACCTTCCAAAGTACATTTTCACTATCACCATATTTTTGTTATAGCTGTTGACAAGCGAACACAGTAAGACCACACTGGCATATATTAAGGTAAGGGTCAGCTGTATTATGAAAGCAGATTTTTACTGAAAGGTTTAAATGTGTTCTCAGGAGGGGGGCCTGGGTAGCTCTGCGAGTAAAGACGCTGATTACCATCCCTGGAGTCGCGAGTTCGAATCCAGGGCGTGCTGAGTGACTCCAGCCAGGTCTCCCTAGCAACCAAATTGGCCCAGTTGCTAGGGAGGGTAGACCTCCTCATGATCGCTATAATGTGTGGTTCTCGTTCTCGGTGGGTGCATGGTGAGTTGCATGTGGATGCCACGGAGAATAGCGTGAAGCCTCCACATGCGATAACGTGCACAACAAGCCACGTGATAAGATGCACAGATTGATGGTCTCAGACATGGAGGCAACTGAGGTTCATCCTCCACCACCCAGATTGAGGCAAGTCACTACACCACCATGAGGATTTAGAGCGTATTGGGAATTGGGCATTCTAAAAAACAATTTCCACAGTGCGGTTCAGGGCTCCAATGTGCGCATGAATCCTACAACACTGATTCAAGTTCCATTGTCACAACTTGCCCCATATGGTGTGACAACATGCCCTGCTATGCTCAGGTGAACCTTAGTTTAATGAATTGTATCTTTTTTCCTGGGCAGAGCAGTGGGAAAAAGACATAAAAATGTGGCTATGCAGAAACTGCCTTTCAAAAATAAGAACTACTCTTATTGTGACAACTAGCCCCAATGGAAAATATATTACATCTTTTTTTTTCTAAAGAAAACAGGAAGTGAATGGGAGTCTAATCTGCCTAATATCTCCTTTTGAATTCCATGGAAGAAAGTAAGTCATACAGGGTTGATGAGGGTGAGTAAATGACGACAGAATTATCATTTTTGGGTGAACTAAACCTTTAAATCTCTATAAAATGATTCCCCAAAGAACATTTTCTAGTAATCATGAACGACTGGAAAGGTTATGGAAATCCAGCCCTGCATACAGTTTGTAAACAGTACAGCAGCCTACAGTTTAACCTCAGTCCCATTTCCTGCCATAAAGATGAGTTATTTTCCATGTTTCAGTGCCTAAATCAGTGCTCCAATAAAATGTTATTGTCATTTTTGATTCTGGATGAAATGCACACACTGTTCCTTGCTCAAAACACTTTCACAGCCCTGCAGTTCTGAGTGATCCATGGTATCGCATGCAAAGGGTCGCATGGCATGTACATTTAACATGTGACACTCTATAAGGATTTGTTAAATCGTCAAATATTGAGCCCGACGAATTCAAAGCACACTGCCATCAATATCAACGTCCAGCAGTCCTTTCAACGGACTAATAACTTTTGACCTCATGAGCACTCACTCAATTGTGAAGTGATTCGTCAGCTGACTGTGAGAGGATGTATAGGAATCTCATTGGCATGTAAAGAGCTTGTTTTTATGTGCATGCCACGTTGATGAAACAACAAATGAACGCATATTATGATCATATCATTTCATGTCATTCTAAACCTGCATGCTTTGCATTATTCGGTAACACTTTACAATAAGGTTCCATTCCTTAACATTATTTAATTCATGAGGTGTCATAAACTAACAATGAAAAATATATTTTTTACTGCATTTATAATCTTTGTAAATGTTAGTTAATAAAAATACAATTGCTCATTGTTAGTTCATGTTAGTTCTTTTGATTTAAAAAATGTATTACTAAATGTTGAAATTAACATTAACCAAGATTAATAAATGCTGCAAAAGCATTGTTCCTTGTAAGTTCATGGTAATTGATGTTGTTAACTAATGTTAAGAAATGGAACCTTATTACCAAATATTCTTTGCCATTTATAAAGATTTACCATGTTCCCAGACTTTGCTGTCGCCAGTTTTTGAATTAATGAACATAATCTCAAAGCAGCTGTATTTGGAAAGATCAGCTCCTTGGGATACTCTCAGCCAGACAAACAGCAGGACATTGACACGCCTATTATAACTTCAATTCCCGCTCTATTTTCCGGCTCTTTATTTCTTACAGATTTTGTAAATTAGACCCATGAAGCGGACATTGATTTACATGGAACTCACAAACTTGACAACAAGGCCTATTATCAATAACAGGCAATACACAATGGCAAGCTGGCAAAATCCCCTAAAGAGAATCTAAAAAGCTTATTTGGATTTAAATGAGCTTACTCTTACGAACAAATATGATGTTTCTTAATTAGCGCGAAAGCAAATGCTCTTTTGGCCTCTGAACAAACGCTAAGATGATTTTTATTGACCGAACTTTGATCCGTGGGATTAAAGAGGAAGCGGGGTTGCTGGTT
Organism: Myxocyprinus asiaticus; assembly: GCF_019703515.2. Classification (NCBI taxonomy): domain Eukaryota; kingdom Metazoa; phylum Chordata; class Actinopteri; order Cypriniformes; family Catostomidae; genus Myxocyprinus; species Myxocyprinus asiaticus. The sequence continues at coordinate 47,859,709 of NC_059353.1, read as the reverse complement.
GCGCAGTGATTCCTCAGGGTCACAGAGATCGCGACGACTTTGAGAGTTGTTGCCCGATGCACAAGAACAATACATTTAGAGATTCTCAGCAGCGTTGTGCATGCTAGTTGGAATCTTTATTAGCATGTTCTCTTTGTGGCCTTTTTGGCCAATGAAAAAGAGGAATGGAGACTTTGGGGTGCTTTTACACTAGAACTGTTTAAATTCAGAGTTCATTTGACTGGTTTTAAAGTTGTTTTCAAAAACTAAGGTGAATATATATGAACAGCCAGATGCATTTACACTTGACCGAGTTTTGTCTGAAGTGCATCTCAATCCACCTCCGGAGGTGGTTTGAGTGATCGGATTTATATCTGTATCAAATTAGCCTTGGAAGGCATTTACACTAGGTCATTTCATGATCAGATAGCAATCCGGTAAATACCCCCTAAGTGTTTTGTATGCATGTTCACTTGTAAGTTAGTATGTCATTGCTTGGTTCGTTTCTGGAGTTTTTTTCTTTCGTTTACATAGCAACACCATCTGTTTGTGATTGTGCAGTCTTATTCATGCATTGGCATTTGATGCAGCTGTTTTGCAACAGGAAAGCCATTGTGTCTGCAAACGACTACATTCGGTCTTTGTTTTCTTGTTAAAGTCAGTGTAAAACACTGTTTGAAGCACATTTTACTTCCGTTATCTGGTGTATTTCTGCAGCATGATCACACGAGAAATTGCTTCCGAAAGTTCATATACCCATACCCATATACCCCATGCAGCCGAATTACAGACAAGTGGCATCTCCCATTAGACATTTTTGCATTAATTCAGGTATGAACACATTTCCCTCTCGCACTACTGATGCCGTGTTGCGCAAACAACCTCAGAGACGCAAATTCTGGTCCCGTGTGAACCAAGAAGTAAGCACATTCACATAAATAATGATAAGCATGATTCAGAGTTTGCATGTTCACTCTACAATGAAATTTTTACTCCACTGATGGTTAGGTTTAGGGTTGGGGTTTGGGTTAGAGTTAATAAAATATGCATTACAGTTTGACTGCATTACATCATTTACCACTAAAAATACAACTAGCTTTTGGCGCCACCTTGTGGACATTTCATCCAGAAACTGGAGCTCACTTGCGCTCATACGATCAACACCAAATCCAGCTTCGGTAATTTGAATTTCGGTAAACACAGACTGATTTCAGCTGAAAAACATTCGACCTGCTGTTGCCGAAACTTTCAACCTGCTGTCGCTGATTTCTGAGTGGTTTTATTGGTGTTCAAAAAACCTGTTTGAAAATGATCATTATTTTTGCAATTCTATTTGGTAATGCAAATTGTGCAGTAATTACACTGATTAGACTGATTAGACCTCAGTCACTATTCACTTTTATTGCTTCTTTTTATATTCAATAAAAGTGAATGACACTGAACATTCCCCTTAAGCTTTCATTTTGTGTTCCATAGAAGAAAAAAAAAGTCATATGGGTTTGAAAACAACTTGAGGGTGAGTAAATGGTCCCATGAATTTCAAACATTTTTGGTTGAACCACCCACTAACAGGCCTATGTGTGTTTTTGTTTTAAGATATACATCAGTAATCCCGTTTTTAGATTACACTAAATTATTCCCTAGCAGTGACTGCTCATGAGTACTTCAGAATGTGGATTCACCTCAAAACTAATACATACATCAACTAAAATTTAATTTTCAAACTTACCTCTCAGTTAATACCACTCAAGCACCCTGACAAAAAATATTAATCCTCAACCCAATTGATGATGTCTCTTTGATAGCGTTGCTGCTCTTGGCGCGTTCCCACACTTGAAACTCTTTTGGGGTATAAGCTATGTTTTCCTCATATCTGAAGAGAGCTGTTATTAGGGGGTTCACAGAATGGAGCAGTCCTCTGTGAAGTGGAGCGATACTTGAGACAAGGATAGCATTTCACAGTTATTGACAGAGAGCTGTTTTCGCCCCTAGAGCTCGGGGCCACTTCAGTCGCAGCCATCGGCACCGTAAACGCTAAAGAGAATCAGTTCATTATAGCTGTGGAGCTGTTCTGTTATTTTGGTGGATTTGTTGGAAGATTCCTCATTTATTTGAGTTTTATAATAAACATGATTTTGTCAGTGTAGCGGAAATGGTGCGAATCGTATGAACCTTATCAGTAATGCACTGATCCAGACAGACGGAAATTGGGGGGGGGGGGGGTAATCACATATTTGTGATCTGTGATCGTGTAGTCCTGGAAGACAGCATTGTTTATAATACTGCAGAAACTGGCATTATTGAACTCATCATTTTGCTGGTTACAGGGATTGTTCCCCAAAAAAACACATCAAAAACCAATAAAAAACATTACTGACCAATGCTGCTTTAAATGTCAGTTACATTGATGCAAAACATGCTCTAGACACAAGCTTCAGAAGAGGGAAAGATTATCAGTGAATAAGAACTTAATCAGAAAATAACTTTTGTGTATCACGGAAGAAAAAATCTGGTAGATACTTGTTTAAAGGTGCTGAGTGTGCTATATTATTATTGGTAGATGAAAGCATAATCAAATTATGTAATCAAAATAAAAAGGGGCAGGGATGTGCAGAACTTTGTGAATGATGGGCACTCGAATTCTGTAGAAATCTGCAGAGCTTTCAGAGTTCTGTGCACACAGAATCTTTGTGTACTAAGGGGCCGTTCACACCGAATGTGTCCTTGTGCAAAAAAAAAAAAAAAAAAAAAACTAGACGCATCGCCATGAATTAAGTCTGGGCGATATGGCTAAAAAAAATTATATCTAGATATTTTTCAGCCTATTGACGATATTCGATACACATCTCGATAATTATGTATTTGCTCTGAAATGGATCAAAAGTGTTTGTTTTTTTTTTTATTTCTTTTTTTTTATTATTTTACCAGAGGAACCATAATTTCATCCAAACAACCATTGTTGCCAAGTAGATTAAATTTTTTCTGTGACAACGGTCAAAGACTTCCATCTTGCTTATTTTTAAATAGGAAAAACAAGACAGATGGACACAAAAATGCATTCGTGAACAACACCTAACACCGAAGGTCTGACTGATTGTGGTTAGATGATGCATAATGATTCAAAGATTTAAAGGGAAAGTTCACCTAAAAATGAAATTCTGTCATCATTTACTCACCCTCATATAGCTCCAAACCTGTATGACTTTTTTCTTCTGTAAAAGTAGATATTACAATGAAAATTAGCAATGACAGAGGCTGTCATTCTGCTTAATTAACTCTCTCTGCTTAATTAACTTTGGACCCTCCTGCGGGTCAAAAAGGGGTGCTATATCGCAAAAAAGTTTACACTTAAAATGCACAAGTCATTGTATAAAATAAGTCAGGCAAATGGGGTATCGTTTGAAAGCTTAGAATCTGAACTTTTCAGAGATAACATATCACTTCTGCATTTATTTACTTAAAATAACAAAATAAGGCCTTAAAACATCAGCGTCGCAAAAAAGATCCAGCTAGTGGTCATGTGGTAGAAATATTCATATGAATATAAAAGTGTTTAAAATAGCACTTCACAATTAGTCCACAGCAAATTTTCTTCAGAATTTAAGAGGTTTTAATGTCTTCTTTTGTGTTCCATGGAACAAATGAAGTCATACAGTTTTGGAACAACATAAGGGTGAGAACATTATGACAGAACTTATCATATCATATCTTGGATCGTTTAACTGGTTTTTCACCATTTTTAATCACCTTTTTTTTTTTTATTATTTTTTTTTTACCAGAAGTGGGGATAAAATATTGTACAACCAGGTCAGGAACACATTGACTAAGAAAATCAGAGTGGCTAAAAGAAGCTACTCTGAAAAGCTGAAAAAACAGTTTTCAGCCAACGATCCTGCATCTGTGTGGAAAGGCCTGAAAAGCATTACCAAGCATATGACACCTCCGCCTTGCTCTGTAGAGTCAACTAATGGCTGATGAACTGAATGTGTTTTACTGCAGGTTTGAAAAGCCCAGTCTCACACCCCTCCCCCGCTCTGATCTTCACTTCACACACACACACACAACACCTCCTGGAACACCCCTCCTCCCTCTCCTGCTACTCAATCTGCACTTATGATCTGAGAGAAGGATGTGTGCCAGGTCTTTCATAAACAAAAGACTAGGAAAACTTCAGGCCCAGATGGTGTTTCACCTGCTGTCTGAAAGTCTGCTCTGACCAACTGACCCCCATCTTCATACAGATCTTCAATAGATCACTGGAGCAGGGTGAAGTTCCCTGCTGCTTCAAACGCTCCATCATTCTGGTCCCCAAAAAAACCCAAAATCACAGGACTAAATGACTACAGACCTGTCGCTCTCACATCTGTGATCATGAAGTCATTTGAGAGACTGGTTTTGGCCTACCTGAAGGACATCACTGGAACCCTGCTGGACTCCCTTCAGTTTGCTTACCGAGCAAACTGGTCTATGGATGATGCTGTAAACATGGGACTGCATTATATCCTGCAACACCTCAACAAACCTGGGACTTATACAAGGATCCTACTTGTGGACTTCAGTTCAGCCTTCAATACCATCATGCCTGATCTTCTCTCAACCAAACTGACCCAGCTCTCCGTGCCTACCCCAATCTGTCGATGGATCACCAGCTTTCTGACAGATAGACAGAAGCTAGTGAGACTGGGGAAACTCACATCCGGGACCCTCACTATTAGCACTGGTGCTCCTCAGGGATACGTTCTCTCTCCACTGCTCTTTTCCCTGTACACAAATGACTGCACTGCAAAAGACCCCACTGTCAAGCTCCTGAAGTTTGCAGATGACACCACGGTCATCGGCCTCATCTACGATGGTGACGAGTCTGCATACAGACAGGAGGTTGATCAGTTGGCTGTCTTGTGCGGTCACAACAACCTTGAGCTGAACACACCCAAAACAGTGGAGATGATAGTGGACTTCAGGAGAAATCCCTCCGCACTCCCCAGCCCCCACCTCTCCCCCATCCTGAACAGTACTGTGGCAGCAGTGGAGTCATTCAGGTTCCTGGGCTCTACCATCTCTCAGGATCTGAAGTGGGACACCCACATCACAAGAAGACTCAGCAGAGGTTGTACTTCCTTCAAAGGCTGAGGAAGTTCAACCTGCCACAGGAGCTGCTGACACAGTTCTACTTGACCATTATTAAGTCTGTCCTGTGTACATCTATAACTGTCTGGTTTGGTTCAGCCACCAAGTCAAACAGAAGGAAACTACAACGGACAGTCAGGACTGCTGAGAGGATTATTGCTGCCCCCTTGCCCACCCTCCAAGAACTGTACGTCTCCAGAGTGAGGAAATGTGCAGGTAGAATCACTCTGGACCCCGCACACCCTGCCCACTTCCTCTTTGAACTGTTGCCCTCTGGCCGGCACTACAGAGCACTGAGCGCCAGAACATCCAGGTACAAGAACAGTTTCTACCCTCAGGCCATTTTCCACATGAACAATTAAACTGCCTCAGGACTCCCCCACGGTGCAATAATGTAAATAAATATCTCATTTACATATGCAAATTCACTCAGATTTAATTCAATAACTGTATATACCCCTACCTTGCACATGCATTACCACTTGCACATGTAAATATGCCATTCTGTTATATGTCCTATTATTTGTATGTCTATTTATACTCTTACCTTGTTTTATATTCTGTGTCTCACTGTAAAGTTCTGTGTGCACTTGTTTCTCCTATCACCAAAAAAAATTCCTTGTGTACGCAAGAACACTTGGCAATAAAGCTCATTCTGATTCTGATTCTTTTTGCCTTTACTTGTTCATTTTAAATGGTCTTATGGTGTGACAATTATCCTTTAAAGTACAAATATTACATGTACTGAACGTCTAAAGTCATAACAGCTGCATGCATTAAAATTCTGAAAGAATTAGCAAAATTTTGTTAAAAATTAATTTAGATGGAGTACTGCATGTCACACCATGTCAGTTTTCCAAAAGTATTTCATTTTAACTACTCGCATGCATTTGTGGTTAATGTGAACATTTAATATTTGGTAGAAGTTGCCTCTTATAAACTGTGTTGCCTTGAACTTATACTGTATGTATTCAAAATAGCCATGCTTATCCACATAATCACTGACCAAAACCTGTCATATAATATATACTGTATGCTCAGAGACCTCGGGAAAAAAGTTTCATCTTTCTTTGTCTCACACTGATTTCAAGATTCAGCACATAAATATTCAAAGCGCAGAACGCAAAGTGATAGAAATTCAGCACCATGCAGACAACGGAATAATAACATTAATGAAAATTTTACATTAACTAAAAGTCAGAGTTCCCCCTTCATTAATTTTAAAGTCGCTCTCAGACTTGGAAATGTGTTCGGACAGCCGGCTCTTTACTCAGTCTCACTGTGGCCTCGCGAAAGACTCACCGAGTCCACCGACGCTCTTCACTCAACATTTTCAAACATGACGGCTGTTGCTGACCTTTTGGGCTCTGAATAGAGTTTACTTTTTGGTCTCCTACTCCACTGAAGTCATATATTTCACACTTTAATTTAATATTTTATCCCCTTAAATGTATTGTGGGCGTTTTATCATCATCATTGTTCTGTGGTATATTGATACATGTCTCGCATGGGGATATTTAGGGAGGTTTAGTCCTAAATAGCGCTCATTTCCCCTGTAATAGATGGTACAAATTTGGCATTGTCTTGAGGAGACATCATTATCAGAGAGATTTGTTGTGTGGGAAGGATCATCCACATGCACTGGTGCTGCACAAGTATGAAGGTGAACAGGTTAATGCGACAGATGCTTTGTGCATTGCGTACACTCATTTGATAGTGTGCAAGAAAGGCTTAAAGGAACATATTTGTGATCTGTGATCATGTAGTCCTGGAAGACAGCCCTGTTTACAATACTGCAGAAACTGGCATTATTGAACTAATCTTTTTGTTTGTTACAGGGATTGTTCCCCAAAAAACAATGTCAAAAACCAATAAAAAACATTACTGACCAATACTGCTTTTACATTGATGCAAAACTTGGTCTAGACACAAGCTTCAGAAGAGGGAAAGATTATCAGTGAATAAGAACTTAATCGGAAAATAATTTTTGTGTACCACGGAAGAAAGAAAACTTTGGAGTTTGGAACGAGACGAGGTAAGCGTATTGCATGTTATTGACATACATCAGTCATTTGTATTACAAAAATAATATGGAATGAGAAACCAAATTTGTTCACAGATATTTCCTTTCTTAAAATAAAGTGTTGGATTGGAGGCTAGCTAAAATTTGATGACTGTACTGTACAGATTTGTAATTCTGTTTGTTGAAATAAAAGTCTTACCTTTTCGTACGAGCCAAAATGTACGATATCTTATGATTTCGCCATCTCATACGAAATATTACAAAGTGTCATGAGACAATGTTGAACATTCTGCCTAATATCTTTTTGTGTTCCACAAGGTTTTCCTGTTTAGGAAAAAAAAAATCATATTTACATTAGGGCTATCAGTTTATTAAAATTTGTACTCAAATCAGTTACATGGAATGCTGATTAATTAAGCAAATTAATCGCAATTAATCACATATAATAAATATTTGCTGAGAAAGCCCCTCAAATAACAATAATTCAATATATATATATATATATATATATATATATATATATATATATATATATATATATATATATATATATAGATAGATAGATATAGATATAGATATATAGATAGATATATATATGTAAAGTTATTTGGTTTTTTACAAAATTATCTTTAAAATACAGTGTCCTGAGTTTATATATATCAGGACAATGTATTTTAAAGATAATTTTGTAAAAATCCAAATAACTTTACAGATCTTTATTGTAAAGGGTTTAAACAATGTTTTTCATGCTTGCTCAATGAACCATAAACAATTAATGAACATGCACCTGTGGAACAGTCGTTAAGACACTAACACCTTACAGATGGTAGGCAATTAAGGTCACAGTTATAAAAACTTAGGACACTAAAGAGACCTTTCTACTGACTCTGAAAAACACCAAAATAAAGATGCCCAGGGTCCCTGCTTATCTGCGTGAACGTGCCTTAGGCATGCTGCATGGAGGCATGAGGACTGCAGATGTGGCCAGAGCAATAAATTGCAATGTCTGTACTGTGAGATGCCTAAGACAGCGCTACAGGGAGACAGGAAGGACAGCTGATCGTCCTGTCAGTGGTAGACCACGTGTAACAACACCTGCACAGGATCGGTACATCCAAATATTACACCTGCGGGACAGGTACAGGATGGCAACAACAACTGCCTGAGTTACACCAGGAACACACAATCCCTCCATCAGTGCTCAGACTGTCCGCAATAGGCTGAGAGAGGCTGGACTGAGGGCTTGTAGGCCTGTTGTAAGGCAGGTCCTTACCTGACATCACCGGCAACGACGTCGCCTATGGGCACAAACTTATCTTCAGTGGACCAGACAGGACTGGCAAAAAGTGCTCTTCACTGACGAGTCGTAGTTTTGTCTCACTAGGGGTGATGGTCGGACTTGCATTTATCGTTGAAGGAATGAGCGTTACACCGAGGCTTGTACTCTGGAGTGGGATCGATTTGGAGGTGGAATGTCCGTCATGGTCTGGGGCGGTGTGTCACAGCATCATCGGACTGAGCTTGTTGTCATTGCAGGCAGTCTCAATGCTGTGCATTACAGGGGAGACATCCTTCTCCCTCATGTGGTAAACTTCCTGCAGACTCATCCTGACATGACCCTCCAGCATGACAATGCCACCAGCCATACTGCTCATTCTGTGAGTGATTTCCTGTAAGACAGGAATGTCAGTCTTCTGCCATGGCCAGCGAAGAGCCCGGATCTCAATACCATTGAGCACGTCTGGGACCTGTTGGATCGGAGGGTGAGTGCTAGGACCATTCCTCCCAGAAATGTCCGGGAACTTGCAAGTGCCTTGGTGGAAGATTGGGGTAACATCTCACAGCAAGAACTGGCAAATCTGGTGCAGTCCATGAGGAGGAGATGCACTGCAGTACTTAATGCAGCTGGTGGCCACACCAGATACTGACTGTTACTTTATATATATATATATATATATACATATATATATATATATATATATATATATATATATATATATATATATATAAAATAAAAAATTATATTCAGATAATTAAAATACATTACATTATTGTGGCAGAGGAGTTGAGCATTGATAAGACAATACAAAAAGTGGCTTTAGAATCCAATGTATTGTTTATTTCCATATTATTGAACATAAGACAATCATTGACCTACAGGTCACAGCAATCCATTTTGCAATTGAATTTATCAATCATTACGAGATTTATTATGTGGGCTTGTCTAAGGACGCGTCAATGTGCACCTGCATCAGACAGATGCTTTTGGAGCAACTCACTTTGGTTGTGTTGTGTCATAAACATACCATTTTTAGGTTGCTGTGTCAAGTTAAACGTAGTTTAATACTTAGAAAAACACATCTTGAGATCCCTAAATTCAGATTTGCGCTCCATCAAGCTGTGTTTTAAACGCAAAATCTCTTTTCCATGTAAATCTGATACTGATCTTATAAAAAAAAAAAAATGTCCACTGTGTGGCGCTAAAAGTGAGTAAAATTTTCTACCAAACAAATGAGGTTTTTAAGGTTCATGCTCTTGAGTTTCAAATCAACAAAATCTACCTCCCTAACCTAAACCTTAAAGGACTATTCCAGGTTCAATACAAGTTAAGCTCAGTCGACAGCATTTGTGGCATAATGTTGATTACCTCAAAAATGTATTTCAACTCGTCCCTCCTTTTCTTTAAAAAAAAGCAAAAATCTGGGTTACAGTGAGGCACTTACAATAGAAGTGAATGGGGCCAATTTTTTGAGGGTTTAAAGGCAGAAATTTGAAGCTTATAATTTTATAAAAGCACTTACATTAGTTCTTCTGTTAAAACTCACGTATTATTGAGCTGTAAAGTTGTTTACATTTTAATTTTTTCAGTCGTTTTAGGGTTTATTGACATCAAGTCATGTCATTTTTATTTGTATAGTGCTTTTCACAACACACATCGTTTCAAAACAGCTTTACAGACAATCATGCATTAACAAAAAATTAAACTGTAATATCTATAAAGTCTTAGAGTGATCACTGTGTAATGTTAAATTGTGTATAAAAATAAATTATGAAATAATAATTATATTTAGAAACCCAGTGAGCAAGCTGAAGGCGACTGTGGCAAGGAACACAAAACTCCATAAGATGTTGGTTAATAGAGAAAAATAACCTTGGGAGAAACCAGACTCACTGTGAGGGCCAGTTCCCATCTGGCTAAACAACAATATAATGTCATTATTAGTTATCTGTGTGCAGTGCAGGTCATGGTTTAAGATGAGTAAACTAAGTAAGTGTTGAGGGCCAGTATTAAAACAAAAAAAAAAAGATTTTGTATGACCTGTAAGATTAATGACTAATATCTTTGAAGTCCATCATGTATTAACTGCAGAAGTTCACATAGATGCATTGTCCTTTGTTAGTTGGCTGATGAAGGCTTTTGTTGGCAATAAATTGATAGTCTATGAATTCCATTTTAAGAGTGTAGTCCATCAGTAGACAAAGGTAATGCAGGCAGAGATGAGTGAGGTGCATCGCAGTTCAACCGGCTGGTCTTTTCGGTGAGGTCTATCTAAGTCCAAGGTTCAGGCAGTGGCATATGAAGCGTCCCATATCGTCATGGTAACGAAGTTATAAAATTGGCTTTATAAGATTTTATAAAGGTTTATAAGTGATTTTATCAAACTAAAATCATGTTTACATGCATTTCATTTATGTCTTGTGGCTATACCTTTGTAACAGTGAGTATTTTAACGTTCAAAAATTGGCCCCATTCACTTCCATTGTAAGTTCCTCACTGTAACCCAGTGTAACGGGGTTCAGGATGGGCAAGGAGGAGGCGGGAACCGGCAGAACAGTCAACATAAATTTAATGACATAAATCAACTTAAACAAACATAAACACACAGACACACACACAGCAGCCACGTGTGTCTCTCTCTCATTCTCTCTCTCTAAATGGCACCTCCGGCTCGTCTTTATACCCCTCCCGGCTGATTAGGACAATTCAGCACCGGCCGTGCATCATCACGGCTCGGGCCACGCCCTCCCCCTCGTCACACCCAGATTTTTGCTTTTTGTAAAGAAAAGGAGGGATGAGTCAAAATACATTTTTGTGGTAATCAATATTATGCCACAAATGCTGTCAATTGAGCTTAACTTGTATTGAACACAGAATATTCCTTTAAACCCAAACCTAACCGATACTGTCAGAAAAAGCATTTTTTGCAACAAAAAAATCTCATGGGTTCAAAATCCTGATACACATCATTGTAATTAAAACATAATTTTTGTTCTGAATTTCTGTGATTTAAATGTGAACAGACAAATTACTTGACGCTTGAAACTTATCGCGATCACGTGTCTGATTAGCACACGGTGTAAAAATAAAACACTGTTATTGACAATGGTCCCCTATTGTTGTCTGCCAGACCAGAGCGCCAGACCATAAATCAACCGGTGAAGGACACAACGCATGACACCACACAGTCTGACAGAGATAAAATGTGAAAACGACAAGCCTGTAACTCTCTGTAACAGTACCAGTGTGTTTTACACGTGTATTTCAGCGGTCATCTCGCACTTTTCTAGCTTTGCTTTTGTAGAGACGCTCAAAAAAACAAACCATTTAATGGTGAGGAGGATTTTGGGGGTCCACAGTTTGGCTGGCTCTGTTGAGGCACAGTTGGGGGAGGGCTTTTTATCTGCGCCGAGCTGAACGACACCGTGTCACATCCTGTCTAGAATCTTTCATGTTTCACTTCACTGCACACTTCACAATCCCTCGCCTTCCCTCGACTGCCACCGAATACATTAGTCTTGTTGTTCTGCCAGTTATCATGTTTTGGAGACATTCAAGTAAAATGCAGAAAAACAACAATAGCTGTGATAAAAGCTAATGCAGGTGGCACAGAGAGGATAAACTCCAGCTGTATGTGTACAATTCAAATAAAACTTCATACATATACTCAATGATTTTGATGTTAAAAGTTACATTTGGAATAACCAGAGTTAAAAAGATGAAATTTTAGGGTTGCTTTGGATTTTGTGCACAACAGATGTTTATCAGAATGAGATAAGCTTGATGTTTGATTGAGGGGAAAAAAAAAACATTCAAAATGCAAAAGGGAGTAAATGAATGATAATATTATAAATTTATATCTGACAGAGAGATGGTGTCAAAAGAATGACTAATAAAAAATAATTTACTTTCCACTAAAACACACACACACACACACACACACAAACTTCATATGTGCATCGAGGAGATTTGTGTGTGTGTGTGTGTGTGTGGGCAGGTTTAAGTGGTTTACGAGGACTTTTTTTAGGTTACAAACTGGTAATTACAAGGGTATTATGCTATAAATGTGGTTTATGAGGACATTTCTAGTGTCCCCATAATTCAAATTGCTTAGAAAACATACTAAACGATGTTTTATTGAAAATGTAAATATGCAGAAAGTTTTCTGTGAGGGTTAGGTTTAGGGGTAGGGTTAGGGTTAGGGGATAGAATATATAGTTTGTACAGTATAAAAATCATTATGTCTATGGAAAGTCCTCATAATGATAGCTAAACCAACATGTATGTGTGTGTGTGTGTGTGAAGGATTTCTCCATGTGAACCAAGTGAGTGTGTCTCTGATCCAAATATCTGTTACTCCCATACAATCTTCAAACCTCACACACACACACACACACACACACACACACACACACACACACACACACACACACACACATTTACTTATCTAAATAAGGACTTACTTATCCTTACAATAAGGTTCTATACATTAACATTAGTAAATGCATCAGGTATCATGCACAAACAATATATATATATATATATATATATACAAATATATATAATTAACAATATAACTTTTATTCAATTAACAATAAATCATTGTTTAGATGTTTAATCTCGTTTAAAGTATAAATATACTATAGTTCATTGTTAGTTCATGTAAGTTGATAATGCATTAATATTTACATAAACAGTTAATGTTAAAATACTGTTTATTAGTAGGATTAATGTTAACCAAGATCGAACCAAGACCAGAGACTTATTGTAAAGTGACAGACTTCAATTGTTTTACATAAAGCTAATACTAATTAGTACAGACTAACCCTAACATAAACTCTAAAAGGAAACTTTACACTTTAAAAATAAATAAATATTTTACATATGAATCCAACTGAGGTCATCTGTCCAATTGAGGATGTCCCCAGATGTCCCAAGAGGAAGATTTTGTCTGATTTATGTCTCTTTTGGGGGACAGTTTTGTTCTCAACCTATAAGAAATAAAATAAATAAATAAATAAATAAATAAAAAAGAATGATTTGTTATTTTTCTACCTATTTTCATAATATATTGAATTTCTTGGTGTTTTTTATTTTTTTGCTTTTAAATCTTTTTCACTAAACACTTAACCTTAAGTTGATTGTGTGAAGATATTGAACACTGAGCGCATGAACTTTATTGTGATTGTGTTTGGAGTGTAAATCTGTCAATACAGTTAGTTTCTAGTGAGATCTGTAGTGCAGTCAGCTCTACTGACTGGATCTGTCCTGCCCTCTAGTGCTGATCTGTGTTCAAACAACATCAGCCGAGTTCAGTAGAACTTCACAAGATCATAAGAGTAGAAATGATATCCTATTCAAAAGACTACAACCAAATTAATAGCAAGATAAATGAAGGCTAAAATTAAAGTGCAATAGTGTAGTAAATTATGTTGGTATCTGTTTGTAATTCATCATCTACTGTGTCATCACTGATAACTATTGAGAAATATTTCATTATGAAATATTTTTATTTTATTTTATTTAATATAGCTGGTCCATATGCAATTCTGTTCCTCGTTTTGAGCAGTCGTGCAAATTAATGTTAAACTGAAACCTAGTAAAAATAATAGTGGTGGACTGATACGGTTTTCAATGGCCAGTGTTGATGCCGATATCTAGAGATAAATGTGTCCAATGGCAAAATTTACAGACTTACAAAAAAAGAAATAAATGTAACATACATTTTTGCATAATATTAACACATTTTTAATTTAACAATTCACAATAAATAAATAAATAAATAAAAACTGAAAATGTGCCACAATCATAAAAAAAAGGTTCAATATCAGCTGATTAATCAACCTAGCCATCAGTAAAAAAAAAAAAAATATATATATATATATATATATAAAGAAATTGGCAGTTTAAACAGAATAAAACTACTTTTTTTTTTTTTTTAACAAAACTTACAATTTTAAAATAAGATCAAAATTGTATCTGTTTGTATAAGTATGTTAGTCTGTCTTTATTTGGTATTGTTATGTAGAAATGTCACCCACATGTTCAAGCTCTGGAATGCCATTAAAATGAATAAAACTGTATTTATTTATCTGAAATCTATCCTTTACATAATTCATATACCAGTCTGCTACACTCTGTAAAACTGCTTTCAAAGTGCCAAACAGTATTTTTTTTTTTTTTTAGTATAATTTTAAAGTAATTTCCTAGTAAACGATTCCCTGCTATTCTCATTTTTTAGTTTTCAATCTTTTTTCACTAAATGCTAAAGCTAATGTAGATTCAAAATTGCAACTATTGTGTGCAGATATTTAATGCAGAGATCATGAACTTTAGTGTGATTGTTTTAAAAAGGTTTAAATACATTTACAGTTTTGATCTAATATATCTGGGCAGTATGTGGTTGTGGTCCTTGTTTTTAGCAGTCATGCAAATTAATGACAAATATTTTAAAAAATAAAAGCAATTTTAGAAGAAAAAAAAAAACTAGATACTATAGGAGAAACATGGCATAGTTCAGTTCATCACAGAGTAGCATAGGTTTATATTTCCAAGTCATAAAAACACACGTACATAATTCACAAAATTAAGATTTTACATGCGTTAAATAGATCCTTTTTGTTGATCTTGCACAATAATTAACAAAAGAATACAATTTATTTGAAATCTACTTTTAACAAAGTTTATAAACCAGTCTGTTAAACTGCTTGAGATTGAAAGAGAGAGTGAAATACACAGAAATGGAGAGAGTGAGAGGTCAGCTCAATATTGAATTTTTTCAGATTTCTCGCTGAATACCTCCTGGCACTGTAAATATTTTTGACTCCAACCTGCTACTTTGGGGAAGCAAGATCTCCCTGCACAGCTTTTGCTGCACTTCTAGCCTGCCCAGAAAGAGGGAGAGAGATAGAGAAACATTGCTTGAGGATATTCATAGATGGACTCTTCAAATCCCAACATATGCTCCTCTGTTTCCATTCCCAAGCACCGGGAGAAATGGACCATTTCCTCTCTCGCACCCTGTCTGCTGCTCGCGATGTAAATCAGAGAGAGATATCGAGACGGACGAATCAACACATGAGGGGTGTGTGTGTGGGCTGCCTGACTGAAGCTAAAGACCTCATCCAAGAATCTGTCAGTCCACAATGTGTGTGTATGTGTGTGTGCATACTAATCTTTAAATAACAATTTCAACAAGATTTGCATTTCCAGAAGGAAACAGCAGCCCTTGCAAGGCAGCAAAGAATAGTGTTAAAGTTTTAGGTAAGTTTAGGTTTTGGTGTAAATGAAACATCACATAAGAGACTATTTGCCATTGTCATAACACTCAGCACACATCTAGTCTTGTGACAAGAATTAACACAATCAAAGGCTATGTTAAGTGTACAGTAGCACACTACCATACTACTCTGAGTATCCCTGCAGTATGTATGTTTAGTATGTATACTGAACAAAGTATGCATGAAATATCTGGATGACTCACTGCAGTACATTTGTCAAAATCTGCAGTATACTCACTGTATAAGCTCACTGCACAGATTACTATATGGCTGAGTTATTTTTTTATTTTTTTATTTTTTTGTGATTGTGTTGCTATATATGGCAGAAATGGTAATAAGGTAAAAACTAAAATTCACAAAGTAGTAAAAGCAAATAAGCTTTTAAATGAGACTTAAAAACAGACAGATTCAGCAGATCTAATATCTCAGGGCAGGCTGTTCCATAATCATGGGGCCTTCGCTAAAAACGCTCTATCGCCTTTAGTTTTGCATCTGGATCAGCCAACAGCCAACAGTTCACGACAAGAAGATCTAAGAGGTCTAACTGTTTCATAAGGTCTTAAAAGTTCTGCTAAACAGTCTGGCACCAGACCATGTAATGCTTTATATGTAATTAATGGAATATTCAAATAATCCCTTAAATGAATTGGTAAACCATGCAAAGAAGCTAAAATGGGAGTAATATGATTAAAAGACCTAGTTTGGGTCAAAAGTCTAGCTGCAGAATTCTGCACGGATTGTAGCCGTGCTTAAGTGCGTTGATTTAAAGATAAAAACAGGGCATTACAATTAGTGGTCGACCGATATATCGCAGAAACAATAAACTGGCCGATATTCTGATTTTTTTTAAGTATCGCACCGGCTGATAATTTTTCTCGTTTGGCCGATTTGTTTCTTAAGATCGCAAGGGCACAGAGAATCACCTGATTGCATGTTAAGCATCTGAGACATGTAAACAACCAATCACAGTTAGTTTTTTTGTTACGTGCCATCATGCTACTACAGTATTAATTATCTACTGAAGCGGAACGCTGTGTCCTCGCTGTGTTATGGACCATGCGTGACACGGATGGGTTAAGTAGTTGCGCAATGTCTCCAGGACGTGAGCGATGTCCGAGTTGGGGTGGCAACAAAACTCATTTTTAAGGTGGCAGCTGCCACCCTGTGCCACCCTCTGGCCCTGCCACTGCTCTTCCTCTCTCTCCTCAACAGATCCCTGTAACTTTTAACTGTCTTGTCTAATTATAAAAAGGCAAATATCATACCTCTATCATGTACCGTCTGCAAATATGCAGATGTCTTGTTTAAACAGATGTAATTCACAAACCTCACAAAAAATCCAGCCTTTTCTTCCTGTTGAGTGCTCATCTAATAATATCTTCCTCTGAAGCACATATTCTATCAGCCAGAATCAAAACTTCAGGATCAGGATCAAAAGTTCCTCTGATTCACAAATCATGACTGTCAGTCCGTGACAATCCAAGCAGGCGATACAGGCCGTTTAAACTGTCAGGAGATTGCTGCTCAAGCTGGATCCGCATGAGCGTGTGAGTGCAACTTCAAAGTAAAAGTGCTTTATGTGCGTTACGAATAAATGTCATATTCACTATGCACTGTATTGGTTTGATTCAGTCTTTTGTGAGAAAATGCGATTACTAATGTGCACATGCCATCCATGGTAACTGGACTACTGTGTGTACCGTTATCCCCTCCTTCCTAATATATTAACAATTTCTTCATGTGCAAATAAATTACTAAAATTTGATGACTAACAACCTCTGTTTTACCAGTATTTAACTGCAGGAAATTACATGCCATCCAATTTTTTATATCTACTATACAAGCTTGAAGAACATTTAGTCAGATCATTGGGATTCAATGACAAATACAACTATAGGTCATCTGTATAGCAATGAAATGTTGTGGCAGGCGGTAACATACAGAGAAAACTAAATTGGTTCTAACAGGGATCCTTGCGGAACACCACAATTTATTGTTGAAGAGGAGGATATCTCATCTCCAATAGACACTACAAATGTCCTATTCGACAAATAGAAAACAAACCAGTCTAAAGCCACCCCAGATATTCCCACCCACCGTCCACACGTACTGTGCTGATGAAGCGCATTGTGTGCGAGACCAAAGTATACTTGGGCCTTTAGTGTAATACTAAGGTTAGGGATTTAAAACAAACTTGAACTTTTTGAGCAATATCAATACAGTGCTTCCATGCAATTCTACGTCTCATCTTAATATCCTGTTTTAAAGTTACATTTTCTTTTTTCTTTTTTTTCATTTGTCATGTCGTTCTTTCATATGGTTCTGATGCTAACATAGCATGCATCAAGTATTTCTTCTGTTTATTTGCTGATGTGTCACATGCAGAGATTGCTTTAATAATTGTCTCTGATGTAATGATTAAACACTATTGCTAGATTTTAGACAGATCTTCCAAGCTTTGTCAAACTATCAAATCTAAAGGCAGTAAAGAAATGGCATGTTTATATTTTTGTGTTTTGAAGCCTTTTGCACAGTATGCTGCTTTCGCAAATCTTTTAGTTTGTTCTATTTATTTTTGTTCTTAAGATATTGTTTTTTTTTTTTTTAATCTTTTATCCTGTAAAAAGTTCTCTCTTTCGATACCTTCCTGATCCAGTGATGCAATTTCTTTTTATTTTGTTCTGCATTTGATCACTTGTACTAGTCATCCATCAATCTGTGGTTCACTCCTTCATGTTCAATCTGCTGTATAGTTCCACTATAAACTCTTTTGAAACTCAAAACACCCTTAAAGGACAGTCTTCAGTCTTTCCCTGAGTAAAAAGGCATATTCTTCACCTTAGTCTAAGCCTTCAGACATCACGTCCTTGGAAGACAGTTCGTTCACCAACTGTCTGATGCATACAGCACTCAGTAATGCCAAGAGCTGCTGAAGTCAACAGTTCCAATCTTGGTTGGAGTTACACAACTTCCAGGAAACGAAAGCATCTGCACCAGTCCGTTTGGAAACAAAGTTGTGTTTAAAAGCTCTTGGGTTGATGCAATGAGGACATTTGAGGAAGAATGAGTCAAAGAGTTCCCAAAGTTTGTTGTTTAGTGGCATTAGGTGTTTTCTGTACACATATTTGCGAAGCCTAGCACATCATAATTTGTTTGAGTTTTTTCCCCCCGCACCTGTCTATTATTGTAGGTATCATCTTTTTCAGAACCTGTCCCTAAAAAACAGGAAAAAACAAACAAACCGTGATTGGTCGCTTTCCACGTCAGTTAGACATTTCCTTTCTAAGTGGGCAGTTCTTAGCCAGAACAAGCTGCAACATGGACCAGACTTTATGTTGATAGTCAAAGGTCTGCTTACACAAGACAATCATTCCCTAGAATCAGCCACTCAGCAGTGTTTCATTGGATGAAGAGTTTATAGGAACTATCTTACCATCCACTCTCAGACTAGACTAGTCTTGATCCAAGACCTGATTTGTGAGCTGTAAATTTAATGTTCATGTGTTGAATTAATGTGTAGAGTTGAGAAGCAATTGAACTATTAAACCTTTATATGATCAGTTTAGTCCCCTGTAAATAAAAAAAGATTGCTTTTTCGAGAGAGACCTGATCCAAAGTGGCAGCATAAAACATTACAAATTACACAAGGGACAATATGAAAAGATCAAATTTGAATAACTACACCTTAAAACAAAGACAGTAGCCAATATTTCTGTTTAAAACGTATTTGACTTGAGTCTTAAAACCTATTAAATGTAATACAGTTTATAATTTCAGGGGCAGCAGATGTGAATGCCTGTCTGTGTTTGAAGCATAATACAGTATATGAATTGATCTGTAGCATTAATTGCAATTTGATAAAATATCATTAGCATATTCTAAGATAAAATTTAACTTGGAATAACATGCATTGATGAATCCTGCACAATAAAACCAAGAATGTGCATTCAGAAAGTAAACAGGGTCAATTTTAACTGTAAAAGTGTGCACAATCTCAGTTTCAGCACCTAGAATGGTTTTAATGGGAATAAATAATTCCCAGACCTTTTAGACTTCATACTGACTCAATAAATAGTTACAGTTGTAAACATTTAGTCGGTATCCTGGCAAATATTTTAAAGTCTACAGGCTTCAAACCTCTGCTCTACACTTCACCTCAATATACACAACCACTTTTCAAAAGAACTAAATGCCACTAGCTTTCCTTTCTGCCATTTGCTATTGGAATTACACTGGGAAATGCATAGCAACTGCTTTGAACCAATTCCCCACAGGCGTTTTCAAAAATAGAGCTTTTTTCCTTTGCCTTTTGAGACGTAATGACTCTTTTGCAACTCCACGGAGAATTGCTCTCAGTAATTGATTATTAAAACTTGAAATTGCAAAGCACATCCATTATTTGATGAGTGAATGTGTTATCCTCATAATTAACAAAGCAGGGTACTCGCCGGCCTTACATACCGAGACCTCCGAATGAAGAAAAAGAGAAGAAAGAAAAAAAGGACTCAAATCGTGGGGTTAAACAGACGCAAGAGAGTCCACTCTGAAACACTGCTTCAACTACAATCTATCAGAGCGAGAGTGTCAGTTTATTCCCTTGCTCTGAGAGAAAGAGAGAGAGAGAGAGAGAGAGAGAGAGAGAGAGAGAGAGAAAGGAGTGTATTTAAAGGAAGAAAGTTTGAAGTGGAAATATGTTGTAAGCACATTTGTTGTAACTGTTGGCGTAAAGTCATCAGACTAGTGAGTTAATGGGATGTGCTCTGTAAATAACTATTTCTTTAAGGAATAGTCGGCAACTTCCTTTGTACATTATTATGAGAAAAAACAGGTATAGTGTGGTGGAGCAAGAAAATGCATAAATTAAACGCATTCAGTACTAGAGAAATATATATATATATATATTTGGGATATATAGCGACGAAAGCCCAGTGCTATCTACAGCCCTGAGCACTTGCAGTGTACAGCTGCGTTCATTATAATAGAAGTGCTGGTCAATTCCAGCATAGAAACGGTGAGGAGGGACTCTCCGTTTGCATGTCTCACGATGCGGCTGAAACCAATCCGTGGTCCGGTTCACCAGGGTGGGCCAACTCATGACTGGGTGGGCCAGGCCCACCCTGGCCCCCTTGTGGAGCCAGGCCTGCACTAAATTTTAAACCTCTATTGTCTAGTACGCAGCTCCTAGAAGTTGTTTATGAAAAATGCATTTGTAAATGAAAGTATGAAAGTCTGGTTTAAGGCTAAATACAGTACAGAAACACATGCCTAAATGTGCACATACTTTCCGTTTTATAGATATCTTCTACCTATACAAATAATAACAAGGTGAATATGGCATGCACAACAGCGTTCGCAAGTCCAGAGGCTTTGATGAATGAATTCAAAGCCTGGGAAGATGATGTTCCTATTTCACAGAAGACACTGTTTAAAGTGCTCTGTTCTGCTCTTATCAAGAGACTGAACCCTGCCTTAATGTCTCCTTCTGTTGTCATGTGTGTGTGTGTGTACGTATAAGTGTGTTTTTAAGGGCGCAAGGCAGCATTGTTTACAGTAGAATAAAGTCACTTGCTCCTGTAATCCTTGCTTACCGTCCTGGCAGTTCACTACCTTTGGGGCTTCAGTGACATTAGCACTGGCATTATCGAGAACTAGAGTCGCTCCTGCCTTGAGGCCCAGCTTGACCCCTTTTGAGGGAACAATTCCTGGACACGCACTGGTTATGTACCCTCACCTGCCTTAGTGTGCACCATATCACCCCACGAGCAGGTGCATCCATTGGGCAACAGACTGGTTGGGTTGCCTACTGAGAAAACAGCTAAAACCAACCTAAAGGCTAGGGTATATTTAGTTTTTCTGCATGCCATTCCATCTCATGTTCAGTCGAGCGCTCATCCTTTCAATTTGATGCATGCACCCTACAGAAGGCAGAGAGAAAGAAGAGAGAATCTTTAAGGCCCTGATATCCTTCAATCGAAATCAAAGAACGAACGAGTGTGACATAATTTCGAACTAAATCTGGCCAAAAAGAAGTCTGAGTTCGAGTTTGAGGCTGATAACTAATTACGGTTACTTTTTTTAGTAAGTTAAGATCAGTCAACATGAACACACTGGTGTGTAGAGCTACCAAGCTGGCACATACTTTTGCATAGAGCCATTTTCCAAGACCATGTTATGTGATTTCTTTTTTAAATTAGCCTACAAAATTAACCAAATCTTCTCAAATATTATTAAGTGCCTATTCATGCTGTTGTTTGATATGCTGCTCCATACATGTGCCATCTGCAGCCGAAAGCCACTCACACATTCACATAAGAGATATGTCGCTAATAATCATTCTGACTATATTCTACCAATCTTTGCAGTAGTATCAAATTCATCAAAAGACACAATAACAGATGGTAAATGGTATGTATTATGGCTGAATATAGCGTGTTGCATTAGCATCATGAATGCAGAATGTAAACATGACAAATTACACATTATATACTGCATGTATAATCATCATCGAGAGGTTAAAACAGCTTCTTTTACTGACCTTGTGTGAATTCTACTCATAGAATGAGGCATGTAGTCATTGATAACACATTTTAATGTCTTATTAGTTTATGTTTTAATATGTAATCTTGTGCATCCTCATATTTAAATGCTCCTCTAAATGCCTCCCAAAAGCAGCATGGCTGATGTCTGAATGTTCGCATACAGTATACGGTTGCTCGACTGTTTCAAACTTCTTTTAGCTCTGAGTGAAGAACAAAGAAGAACTTCGCCATGAGTATACCAGAGTTGTAAAATTGGCTATAAGTTGTATACTGGATTTTGTATATTGGATTTTTATCACACTAAAATCACGTTAACATGCATATTGTTTATGTCTTGTGGCTTTACTTTTTATACAGTGGGTATTTTAATGTTTACGGATTGGCCCCATTCACTTCCATTGTAAGTGCCTCGCTGTAACCCAGATTTTTTTTTTTTTTTTTTTTAAGAAAAGGAGGGACAAGTCAAAATTCATTTTTGTGGTAATCAGTATTATGCCACAAATGCGGTCGATTGAGCTAAACTTCTTTGAACCTGGAATATTCCTTTAAGATGACTGTATTTCGCCCGTGGAATTTTGCCGTGCAGGTGAAAGGTAAATGTGACCGCACCTTAAGACAGAGATGTTTTAATAGCGTCTTTAAGTAAACTTCAATAGCAAAAATGCCATAAGCATTGGTAAGTTTGATTCATTTAAAAAAAAAAAAAAAAAAAAAATTATATATATATATTGTATATATATACAGGTGCATCTCAATAAATTAGAATGTCGTGGAAAAGTTCATTTATTTCAGTAATTCAACTCAAATTGTGAAACTTGTGTATTAAATAAATTCAGTGCACACAGACTGAAGTAGTTTAAGTCTTTTGTTCTTTTAATTGTGATGATTTTTGTTCACATTTAACAAAAACCCACCAATTCACTATCTCAAAAAATTAGAATATGGTGACATGCCAATCAGCTAATCAACTCAAAACACCTGCAAAGGTTTCCTGAGCCTTCAAAATGGTCTCTCAGTTTGGTTCACTAGGCTACACAATCATGGGGAAGACTGCTGATCTGACAGTTGTCCAGAAGACAATCATTGACACCCTTCACAAGGAGAGTAAGCCACAAACATTCATTGCCAAAGAAGCTGGCTGTTCACAGAGTGCTGTATCCAAGCATGTTAACAGAAAGTTGAGTGGAAGGAAAAAGTGTGGAAGAAAAAGATGCACAACCAACCGAGAGAACCGCAGCCTTATGATTGTCAAGCAAAATCGATTCAAGAATTTGGGTGAACTTCACATGGAATGGACTGAGGCTGGGGTCAAGACATCAAGAGCCACCACACACAGACATGTCAAAGAATTTGGCTACAGTTGTCGTATTCCTCTTGTTAAGCCACTCCTGAACCACAGACAACGTCAGAGGCGTCTTACCTAAGGAGAAGAAGAACTGGACTGTTGCCCAGTGGTCCAAAGTCCTCTTTTCAGATGAGAGCAAGTTTTGTATTTCATTTGGAAACCAAGGTCCTAGAGTCTGAAGGAAGGGTGGAGAAGCTCATAGCCCAAGTTGCTTGAAGTCCAGTGTTAAGTTTCCACAGTCTGTGATGATTTGGGGTGCAATGTCATCTGCTGGTGTTGGTCCATTGTGTTTTTTGAAAACCAAAGTCACTGCACCCTTTTACCAAGAAATTTTGGAGCACTTCATGCTTCCTTCTGCTGACCAGCTTTTTAAAGATGCTGATTTCATTTTCCAGCAGGATTTGGCACCTGCCCACACTGCCAAAAGCACCAAAAGTTGGTTAAATGACCATGGTGTTGGTGTGCTTGACTGGCCAGCAAACTCACCAGACCTGAACCCCATAGAGAATCTATGGGGTATTGTCAAGAGGAAAATGAGAAACAAGAGACCAAAAAATGCAGATGAGCTGAAGGCCACTGTCAAAGAAACCTGGGCTTCCATACCACCTCAGCAGTGCCACAAACTGATCACCTCCATGCCACGCCGAATTGAGGCAGTAATTAAAGCAAAAGGAGCCCCTACCAAGTAATGAGTACATATACAGTAAATGAACATACTTTCCAGAAGGCCAACAATTCACTAAAAATGTTTTTTTTTTATTGGTCTTATGATGTATTCTAATTTTTTGAGATAGTGAATTGGTGGGTTTTTGTTAAATGTGAGCCAAAATCATCACAATTAAAAGAACCAAAGACTTAAACTACTTCAGTCTGTGTGCATTGAATTTATTTAATACACGAGTTTCACAATTTGAGTTGAATTACTGAAATAAATGAACTTTTCCACGACATTCTAATTTATTGAGATGCACCTGTATATATATATATATATATATATATTTTTTTTTTTTTTTTTTTTTACTTAATAAATTAATATCATTAATTATTATTATTATAAAAAAAAAGAAAGAAAAGTATATTCAGTTTTATTAGCCTAATTACATTTTGTGAAAGATTACTCAATTCAGTTTGATGGAAATTTGTTTACAATTGAAATTTAGAAATATTAAAAACAGACCGTGTCAGTTCAAACTCACAATTTCAAAGAATCAATTAAAAACTCTATGTTGGTAAATATCCCTTTTTATGACTAAGGTACGACAAGGCTAAAGGCCACGCAGAGTAAAAGGCATTTTTTATTTAATTTTTTCCCAAAAAACTAAATAGCAACAAAAAAATAGCACAGTACTTTCCTTAACACCTGTTTGTTACTATACACAGCAACAGTTTTCCTGATCCATGAGATCATTGCATGCAGTTTCTAAAGATTATCCAATAAGACTTATCCAATAAGTCAAAGGATATTATTTGGGGTAAAGAGCCCCCCTGTTGCAGGAGGTAAAGGCCCCCATATAACACACTGTTTTTCTTAAGTGGGGCATATAGGTATGTTATGTAAAATGTTCAAAGTGGACTCACATTGACTGATTTTTTATTTATTTTTATTTATTTTTTTATTTTATTTTTTTATAGAATACTGTAAAAAAAAGTTAAATTGTAATGTGATTGAAATTAACAAGAAATAGTTAACCCTTTTCTGGAGTAGTTATTTTGAATAAGAATTATCTTGATTTGATACTCAAAAAAGCGTGAAAGTTTTTGTCTAAATTGACACATTTTATCTTATAACAATTGTCCCTATATCTACTCAGTATCACCATAACCTCCCTGTTGTCCTTTTTCCACAAGTGTTGGGGGCCTTTTAAAAAATAATTCTATAAAAATATCAAGATATATGTCAAATATTATCAAAAGGCTGAAAAATAGAGATGTCATTTTATACAGTGTGGCCTAATTTTGGCAAGTGGCTTTTAATCTTGAAATGTAATTCCATGTGTTTATGTGGGCCAAACTCACTGCTGAAATGTTGCCAAATTCGGCTCAAAGCTATTTTGCTATCTGGGTATGTTTTAGCTGTAATGCAAGATGGGCCCCAGACATCAAGGCCTTAGCTAAGCAGATCACAGTTATCCACAGGCAGTTTGGACTGTATTTAGTGGATGAATTCATTAAGGATTGGTTTCTCTCAAGTGCTCTCACACAGACAGCTGCTCTCAATGCGCTACCCTGCAGCCAAACACCGATCAATGGGAGAAATACATCCATAGGAGCATTTAACTGCAGACCTTGGAAGACAGGAGTGTGTTTAAGACATCAGTGCCTCTATATCCTCCAGATCCATGAGTGTGTGTTTAGTAGAGATAGATAGAAAGAAAGAGAGAGAGAGAGAGAGAGGAGAGCGATGCAGTGTTAAAACTCACAACAGGGATTAAACACGGTTCAAATATCACATGCATGAAATGTGTTGTCACAATTACGGTGCATGGGTTCTATGATAACTGGAGATATTTTCACATGGTGCCCAGTGTGTCAATAAACATCTGGTAATCATCAGAGACCATGTAATTGTACTGTTGCATGCCACCCTTCAAAGGCAAAATGCAGTAACTACACCTTTACCACTTTCTTGTACACTAGCAGGGTATATATTGTATTTAAGCAATATCACATGAGCAAGAGTGTGATATGGCCCTACATCAGCACTGCTGTGATTTGATTTCGAGTGTGATATTGCTTATATACAACAGTTCAATTAACAAGTACATTTTAAAAAATTAGGAAAAACTGAGTATGGTCATAAAAACGCATTTGTGCATGGGACTACTTTCTTATGCGACGGATCAGAATCTGTCATTGCTGGTTCAAACCAATTGATGTGTCCAAGCCTTTATTAGTAATTCAAAAATGTCACTTTAGAACTAGTATCAGCGCTTGGGCTGTTCCTTACAAGTTATTGAAGAAACAAGGATGTGTGTGTGTGTGTGTGTGTGTGTGTGTGTGTGTGTGTGTGTGAGAGAGAGAGAGAGAGAGAGATGGAGCGTGTGTGATCACCTGTTGATGATGCTGCTGTAGTGTGTTAGTCAGCTTTCTGAAGATGATGTCATTTTGGTGAAATTCATCCTATTTTCTCAGTGGAAAAATAGCCGTCCAAGCGGGGTTATTCCTCTCTATTTCGTGGTAGCTGGTGTGCAAGAGTCATTCCCGCAATCTCCTCCACCATTTTGAACAGTATGTCCTCTCCAATGTGGAAACTCCGGTAAGAGGTAAGCACCTTGAGTTTGTGTAATTAATCTGTCTGTCGTGTCTCTCAGCTGCAATAAGCCTTAATGCTGAAGTTGTTCATTTAAAGCCGTTTAAAGCTATTTCCTAGCTTTAGTAGTGTAGTCGTAATCCGAGCGATCACATAGTGCTGATGAATGAAAACACTGACTGATGCTGACTCACTTCATGTCACATAACTGGCTCATATTACACACAAAAATGGTCTTTTGGCGCCACCTGCTGGCTAAAATCTGTAATGTCACAAAAATAAATGTAAAGAGACACATATAGCTTTTAACACATCTGCACTGCTCTTACACTTTAGTTTAGAACACCACAAACACAAGCGGCATGATACAAACAGTAAAGTGTCCGAGTGATGATTTACCGAGACATCAGTACTCATGGAACGTCTCTCGTCCAATCAGATTAGAGGACCGGAACTACCTATTGTATATTATTAAATATCATATTTATTTATTATAATTTCAAAATTGCATAAATTCTTTCTTTCCACCACTTCAATTAAAAATTTTGACCACTTTTTAAGAAACACAACAGACCACGACAGTTTTGACACTAGTCACGACAAATGTATCAACTACAACATCAACAAATCTGAATGGAGTTTAAAAGACTGATTAAAAGAAAACTGCACCTTTTAAAAGCAGAAAAACTCCCCTTTAGGGAGAAGATATTTCAGAGGTTAACAAATAATTAGTCTAGTCACATTCTTGCTAAACTCCCACGCTAAATTGAAGATCAGCTTCACCTGAGACGTCATTGGTCCGTAGAACAGATTTAACAATCATTTACTGCCATCTGGTGGCCAAATATATGTATCGCAGGTGGCCTATACAAAAATATACAAGTCATTTTGGATGGAACAAGGTGTTTCAAGTTTATTTGCTGTCAGTGTCATTAAAACGTACAGGAAATGAAAGGGGAGAGTGAGATTCAATTTACACAGAATAATAACATAAGTACAAAAAACTTTTTATATTTAGTATGAAAAAATGAAGATGAAAATAGTGAGTGGATTTACTCAGTACATTATATTCAGTACACAGTAAGTCATTTGATCTGATACAGTATTCGCTTTTGATTTTACTCTATGATGTAGATATGCATGAAACTGAACTGTGGATTGCTCACACAGTTCTGTGGTTTTCACACCGTTATACAATTAGAGTATCTATCAGAAACACATCTGATGTATTAAATCAACGGACAATTCATTCATCTGTATGGGTGAATTTCATGAAACCTGTCAAAAACATGTCTGGGTCATATTTCACCCCACAAAAAACAAATAACAACAACAATGAATTATATTTTGCATACGGAAAATGAAGCTTTTATTTATTTAAGATTGTCACTACTAGTAATACAGTAAAAAATTACTGTAAAACATTTTAAGGCAGTACAAAAAAATACTACCACCTACTTTTCTTTAACAAATATTCTATCTTTTTTTTTAATTACAGTTATGAGATTTTTTCACATTACGGCAATGAGAATAACAGCTTAATTTTCAGGAAAATAATGTCACAGTTCAAAAATACAATTATAAGCTTAATTGGCTTAATGTAAAATAGAATTTCTAATATCATTTATCTTAATTTTGGGGTAAACATGTTATTGACATGTTTGTGAGATTGACCCGTATAGTATAGTGGAAATGATGAAGAAATAAGCGGAAAGGGTGTGTTTTATATAACAAAAATTACATAATCATGGTTATATGCATGGTTCACATGCACTTCAACATTCAGACAGCTGTAGAAAAATACGGGTTATGTCTGACTAGAAGGGATATGAGAGCAATAACAGACCTAAATATCATTAAAAAAATAAAATAAAACTAACAGTCAGAGAAACAGGAATCTTATCACACTAGATTATCAAAGCATAAACAATTGAAATAAAAAGTTACCAGTGTTCCAACTACAGTGCAATTATGACCTTGGCCATGTGAAATTTTACTCTTTTTTGTTTAAATACACAGCTGTAAAACAATATGATAATATTGTGTTCATTTTACAAGTCACTCTATGAGAAACATACACAGAAAAGATGAAAGAGGACTCAGAAAACACAGCAACATTTCTTTCTTGTTTAAAAAAAAAAAAAAAACACATTGCAGCCCGTGATAAATGTGCAGTTCTGATACGGCACTTTCCACAAATAGGGTACAAAATAAGAGTCTGAAATGCTTTCAAATGTAGCTATTTGTTGTTTTTCAGCAATGGATCAGTGAATGGAAATGCTTAACTTTCAGAAAATGTTAACAGCCAACCCTCAGGAGATAAAATGAAATAACATAATAAGTTTGCAATTTTTGCCACCCTGTTACCTAAACACTTTGGTAAATACTTACTTTTATTAACTACTTACTTTTGGTGCCAAAATGTTAGTTTAAAGTTATTAATTAAATTAATATTTTCCGCAAATTAAAGAAAGAATAAAATAAACAAATATTTCCCATAAATTAAAGAAAGAAAATACATTTGTTTGATACGTTTTCTAACTATAGCTTATGTTTGAGCTTGGAGTTGAAATTACAATTTGTGTAAAATTTAAAGTGGGGTGGGATGGAGGTTGTACAGTTGAATGTTAATATTATGTCAGATCAAATATGCCCAAACTAGGGCCCATGGGCCAAAAATTGGATCGTGATGAACTTTGATTTGGCCCGCCTTGCGGCAACATATAACAAGAAAAAAAAACATAAAAAAAAAATAAAATAAATAAAAAGTCCATTGACGCAGCTCTTCATTGCATTAGTTAAGTTGATTGCAGAGTAATATTTTTATATATATATATATATATATATATATATATATATATATATATTATAAAATCATAAAGGAGGGAAACCAGGGCAACTTTTATATTTTAATATAATACAGTTTGATATAACGCAACATTTACTTTCGGCCCGCGGCCCTCAGTCAAGTTTGATTTTCGCCGCTTCATAGGAAAAATTTTGGGCACCTCTGTGTTAGATAATAGTTCCTAAAGTTCTCAAAAAAAAAAAACAAAAAAAAAAAACATGGGATTTGTGTCCTATAATGCTTTAAAAAGAGAAATGGGCCACCAAATTGTACCCTTCTCATGGTAAGTGCCTTAATGCACAAGACATTTATTCTGACTTTTTAGTAATTTGTTGTATAAATGTTTTATTCTTTATCTTTGTTATTGTACCGTTACATTGGCTTTTAACAACAAAAAAAAAAAAACGCTGGTTATCAGTTTTCATATTAACTATGCATGTGTGTATCCTGAAAAAGGATGTGTCTCCTGTAAAAACTGCATATGCAGCACATTTCTGCGACAGTTTTGATCGTTGTACTATTAAAAACATACCGTATTACGTGTGCAACACTGTTTACCTGAATTCTGCATTGCGTCTATGAAAAATCAGTTTCAATGTACAACAATTGTGAGATCTATAATCATTAATAAGTGACATGATTTTTGCTGTTCAGTGTAAACCACATGAATCACAGGAACATGCATGTCGTTGTCATTGGGAGGAAATAATACATTCCAAGGTGTGGTAGAGCAGAGGCTAATGTCAAGTATTCAAACTGGTGTTGTTAAATCACGTTACTATACCTACATTTTTGCAAAATGATTTTTACGTGGCTCGTTGTAAGTACTACAGCAGTTTCCTGGTGAAATAGATGCTTAGGTGCAACAACAACAACAACAACGTCTTTTATCTCCTTTCACACATCACGAGTAAAACGGCAGATTATCAGTTCATAAACACATTTTACATTTTAACGTTTGCTTTACATAACCAACTGCGTTTGCAAGCTTGTTCGAGTGCGATCGAATTACGCGGTAGCTCAACTGCGATGCGAGGGTACAAGTCCTGAAGAGCACACGAGTCGACACGTGAGCCGAAAGTGTCATAGAAGCACCACAAATGGTGTGGTTGTGTTTTTCATCTCGCGTTTACCATTTCTCACACTATCGGTTAGGTTTAGGTTTAAGGTTTAGGGTAGGGAGGTCGGTTTCGTTGATTTAAAATGCATTAGAGCATTAACCTTAAAAGCCCCATCTGTATCGGAGAACATTTAACTCGCTTTTAGCACCTAACAGTGGACATTTCACCTAGGAACTACGGCGATACGTGTAAAGAACCATGTTGAAATCATTTTGCAAAAATTTCTCCAGTCACGTAATTTTCATGATATCAGGCTGCAAGTGACGGGTCGCCCACGACAATCGACATCTACAGCATGCACGAATATAGATTCTCAACAGTGAACATTTCTTGTAACAAACTCTCATGTTGTTCACAAAGTACCTGAATTTTCTTGGACACATGATTAAAAGAATACAAAGGATACAAGAAACATTTTCACCCTGTACACACAAAAACGGAGGGTTGCCAGGTCCTCCAGAAATATAACCCCTGGAAAAACAGCAACAGTTTCAGCTTATTTTGTGTTTTGATTATGGCTAGACCATGTTTATCCGATTGTTCACACTGTACAGAGACCTGCACGATCAGCCATAAAAAAATTAGCTACTATTGATGGCTTAATAAGGTGGTTCCGACTCATCCACACAGAGAGAGTTTGTATCAGGATATAGTAGCTGCAAAATGTACATTTTACATTCCAATCTACATTAAACCCCAAAACATTTAGCCCTCCATGAATAATAGGGTCTTAAAACGTCCATGTCTCTTTAGTAACACTAAAATCGAACCACATCCAACAAACAGCACCAGTCTTTCATGAATCCTCCGTAAATTAGCAAACATCCACATCTGAAGTCTATAAGTTCTGTCTTTAATGTGGACAGTGAAACTATAATGTACAAAGTCGCTGGGTTTCCTGTCCAAGGCACAAGCTGATGTCCAAAATGTCCCCTGCGTGTTTAAGGCGCATGAGTGCGCAGTGCATTGCAGAGGCCTGTAGCAGCCACTAGGGCACGCTGTGGTTCAGAGGGTGATTCGGGCACAGTGATGTCTCAGCTTGCAGGGCAGAATGCCTTTGTTTACCTGGTAAAATTCAACTAGTTGCAGCAGGTCAGTAAACCGCGTGTTTCCATCGTCCAGACTGTAGAAGAGCTCGCAGTTATCTTCAACCTGATGCAGTAAACATATAGGTTAGATAGATTTCCTAATTAATAACATTACTAATCAAGAACAGTTCATTTGAGTTGGATTAGACTTACTGGTACGATTTGAAAGTGTTTGATTTTCTGCGTATGGCACAGTGACAGAACAAACGTCCTCGGGTTACTTTGACTGTCCCTGACAAGAAAAACCCTGGTACGATAGAAACACATTCACTGCAACATTTTCCTTTGCAATATTTTAGTTGTGTTTTATAGAGAATATATCTGGAATTA